>NW_017387734.1:936355-1091581 GCF_001664035.1 Metschnikowia bicuspidata var. bicuspidata NRRL YB-4993 | reverse complement strand
GGATACATTTATCTTGTTCTGCCATGTTATTTAGTATATGAACATGAGTTANGCCACATTTCAAGCTCCTGTTCTGCCAAAACACTTGATGCTATAAGGCACAAAGGTCGTTTGTGATAGATAGCGAGTGTGCTAGCAATAAAGACATCAACGACAGCAATTGATTGGAAATTAGAGTGTGGCGTGTTAAAGTGTAACAGATTATGACTGCGATTTGGGAATGTAATTTTAAGCGAAATATGCTTGGTCTGTGAATTCCTTGTAAGCCCATATTCAAGGGGATGAATATCTTTATTACAAACTATCTTTTTAAGCGATCACTCGATTAAATCATGAATGTCATTTCTACGTATCGTGCGTCCGGTATGCTACTAACGCAATTTTCGTACACGAAGCGTTCTGATAACACCGTCAATGGCAACTTTTCTAAGAAGTATCAGTTTCGAATCCAAACTGCGGTAGTTGGGATACTTTCCCAACTCCTTACGATTTCGCCGCACATACTTGATTGGCGCATTATGAATGTTTGTTGTTCACGTATGATATGCTTGTGTGTTCTTGATCCCTGATTCTTGTTGCAACTGTGTTATAATCGTATACAATGCCTCTAGGAATTTTTAGTATTTCTCCAGGCTTCTGGGCTTTCGTCTATTCTGCTTTTTATGGGCCGAGATTGGACACTTGGAGCTGTTTTATGGAGTTCTTATGCATATCGAGTGCATGTTTTCCTCCGCCTTTCAAATAGGGCTACCAAAAAAAGTCTATGTATTCATTTCCCCGAAAGCTATATGCGGGGACCTTGTTTCCTGCTTTTTCTGTCTATTTGAGTGTCCAAATATTTATCTTATTGTTCTGAGCTTGTATGTCTGAGTTGATTCTAGTTGTGAGTTAATTTATTGAATTGTCGGTTAGTGCGCTCCTGGAATACTTGACGATGTAGTGCTAATGTTGTATTGAATCTTAATCCCCTTTTGTTTTGTTTTTGTTTTTTTTACATGTAAACCATTCATCTTTAAGTAGTGATTGGGATAATACAGTTGGATAATGTGGCGGCCCAGAATTAAATTAGTAATATGGTGGAGAAGGTATTTTTGGATAAGCTGTGGGAGATTTTTGGCTTCAGCCAGTGCGAACAAGAGTGAGTGAATCATGGGGCAAGGTTTTCTAGGTTTTTATGATCTACACATATTATTTTGTTTGCTCAATTGCGTTTTTGATAATTGTATGTATTGCCTGTCTTAGTCAAAAATTTCGTATTTTTCATTTCTTTCCGCGGCGTGAGTATCGGAGAGTTTGCGACCTCCGCTAACAGAGAATTGACCACCAGCGCCAATGATTTGAATGTCCATGTCTTTGGTTGCTGTGTTATATATACGCGTTGGTATCTCAACGTCACCGTCAAGAAGTCCAAGCCCAGGGCCATAAGTGTCACCAAACCCCCAAGCGTATACAATCCCATCACGTGTGACGGCAAAAGAGTGGTGAGAACCTGCTGCAATTGCCTTAAATTTGAGCGTTCCATCGGCAATACGCAAGAGGGTAGGTATCGGCACAGACCTTGGCAGACCATGTTGATCCCTGTACGTGTAATCAGGCAAGTTTTCTTTTGCAATGCCGACTTCTTTCATGTCGTATCTTCCCCAAGTAAAAAGCTCCCCTTCCCCCGTCAAGGCTAAGGAATGATGCTCACCCCCGACAATTTCAACAATATTTTTGTCTTCCAAAGCAGGGATGATTGTCGGTTTCTGGATGACTGATCCATCTTCGAGTTCGCCTTGCTTGTTTGTAATACCACATTGGCCGTATTGGTTTAAGCCCCAAGCGAAAACTTTACCATTGGAATCGATTGCAAAACAGTGGAAATCTCCACTAGCAATGTATTTGATATCATAGAGGCCAAATGTGTGAGGTTGTAAAGCTGTAAACTTGTGTCTCTCAAGTATCTTCCGGCCAAGTTGAGACTGCTGCCCATTTCCCCAAGCATACACAATCCCCTTGGCATCCAAGGCTAATACATGGTCTTTTCCTGTGGCCAACTGAACAATGTTTTCCAAATTGTTCACCTTGGCTGGGTACTCTTGCGTGTTAACCTCTTTGGAATACCCCAACAATCCTTCATTGCTTCTAAACGTTCCCCATGTATAAACTTCTCCATTTTCATACAATACAGCGCTGAGGTTATCTGTTGCTGCCACCTGAACTATTTTAATGTTCGTCTTGGGTAAATTTTCTACCTTTCCCGGGGTGGACTCTGCCGAGTTTAAATCTCCGTCATCATCATCGGAATCCTCGGCATCGTCCATGGATTTCAAGTTTTCTTTTCCCGTTGTATCGCGACCTAAGACTTTGCTATCATTGGTTCCCCATGACCATAAAACGTTGTTGCTATCTAATGCTAAAACATGCATTCCTCCAACTGAAAAGTCAACAATTCCGTCAGCACCTAATTTCTCACTTGTGAGGAAAGGGTTTAGTCTGGGACGTTTGACTTCCTTCGTTTTCGCTTGTGGACCAAGACCAAGTTCACACATTGAACCTGTTCCCCAAACAAAAATATCCAAACTCTGGCTTTTGGGAGGGGGTCTATCAATTATGGTGGGGAGTCTGGAGTAAGATTGAAGAACATTAGAGGAAGTTGATCTAAGTCTTTTATGTCTCCCATCTTGAACTGGAGACGCTGAGCGTTTCAGTGTTCTATTCAATGCCACCATTGTTTAGTGGGATATGAGAATATCAACCCATCGTCTGTTTCTCGAATATTTACTCAGGAGTGCATATATATATATATATTTTCGCAGAAGTAGTTACCTAGTTTAGTGACTTGGTGCCAGCATGCGAGTACCCCATTTTGTTGTGGCTCCATTTGCTATTAGCTTGCACCATTCTACGAGCCAAATTCTGAATGAGGTACGCGATAGACCCTGTTGCTCTAATGAAAGCGAAGAAAGCCACAAACCAAAGGATGAACACTAGGTAGTAGTTCTGTGATGTTTCCCCCGGTTCATATACTTGCAACATTGTCATGATAAAAATAAGATTAGCCAAAAGCCATATTAAGACAACTTTTGTCCTAACATTTTTGGCATAGTCCTCTCCGTCAATAGTTTTCGCCTGATTTTTGTTGCTTTTCACTTTTTGACTTGATCTTTTGGCGCGTATGTTGTAGAGTGTTTCGAGATATACCTCATCAATGTTATAGTCGAGGATGACGGCCTCAAACTCACCCTCATCATTCTTTTGGATAATGTACTGGTTTGTCTTATCCTCCCTTGGATCACTGTCCCCTTTCGTGCCCCAAGAGACATCATGCGTGTTGCAAAATGCAAAAATCTGCAAGGTGCACGTATATGAGGGGATCAATAAAAAGTATTGGAGTGAGCACGTAACCATATGCCAAGGATCCAAATATAAAATAGATGTCAAAGTGTAAAGTCCGTACGTTGCCAATAAAGAAACAACTATGCTCACGAAAACGGATGACGATGTCTCGCCCGTCCCGAACTTCTGAATAGTCGTTATTACAAAGTATAATCCGACTATCAAAGCATATAAAGCACAAATGGTTAAAAGAATCATGAGTACCTTAAAAATGTTTTTCGAAGCTTGAGGTCTATTACCAATAGAGGCAACGAACATTGACGTTAAGACGCAAATGCAAATGTAATTGAATATTGTAAATATCCAAAAGCCACCATTCCCGAGACTGTCTTCCAGGATCAATGATCCAGTCAAGAAATAAAACGTCAAATAGAAATTGCTCAAAGAAAAGAATGAAAATGTTAATGTGAGCAATTGATAAGCAAATTCGAAGCAAAACCAAAATTTTCTTGTAAAAGAGTGGTCTGTTTGCCAGATCCTATTAGCATGGCGCAAAGAATATAGGGCAGCAAAGAATGCACCATTCATCCATCTGCGTCTTTGTAGCAAGAATTCAGGAACTGTATCGGGGACATCTGTTTCTCCAGTCGCTTGCTTCACGAACTTCAAGACCCAATTTTCATTCCGCTTCGCAACGAGCTCCCAGCATAAAATTCGATCTTCGGCCAAATACATATTCGCTTCGAAAAAGTTTGTCTTGCTGTTTCTTTCATGATGACTTGTCAAAAGATCCTCGCCTTTGAAGTAGGCATGTAACGGACCTGTACCGTCCTCATGATTTTTCAAAGCAATGTATCTGTATGCGGATAGGGCGCCCGGTAAAACAGATATATATCCAAAAACAGATTCCAAAGGCTTATCCAAAATGTTGGACATTTTATATTCAAAGTTTTGAGACGCAACGAGAGGATTGAGTAAATTAATCCATCCCTTTCCTTTCATGGCAGTAATTTCCCCGGCTACACCAGCAACATTGGAGTCCTGGTCGAAAGCTTTCCACATATTGTAGATTGCATGATTGTCTGGTTTTGTTCCGACATCTAGTAAGACAACCACGTTTGGGTCTAGAATTGGGCAAAACGCATTAAATAGCCATCTATGAGAATTGATTTTCTTTTGATTCTGTTCTTTCAAGCAGAATAGTACCTGAACTGGAGTCAAGCTCTTCTCATCTCCTTTGAACTTGAGATTCTCATCGATTGAAATTTGAGTGGTGTACTCAAATAAATGAGCATTTACCTTTCTGTTGTTAACATATGGCCTGGCCAAATTGTCCTGATAACAACCAGTTGCAGTTAAAAGTTGTAACACAGACTCGTTGATTTTATTGCGTCCATCCGCGACAATAATTACCTGTACTTTCTTCCACGAGTCTCTTCCCCAAATTGATGATTTGCTTCTAGAACACAAATGTGCAACGTTCTTCATTATTCCATGCATCGTTCTGGCAAAAGAAGTTTCATCCTCGTTATACATAGTAACACAGACTACTATTTCGGTTTCTCTTCCGTACTTTGCAGCCCGAAGAGTGAATCCCTCTTGCACGAAGTTGTCAGGTTCAGCTGTGCAAGCAGTGTACGTCATGTTTGTGAATTCACCAAAAGGGGAGTCAGTTCGAGTGAGCACCTTTTGCAATTCTTCGGGAATTCGATTCTCTAATACAAGGTTTCCAGACTTGCCGTCGACAAGCCGTACCTTGCGTTTCATAAAAGTTTTCTCCTTATTGGGAACATAGTCTTTTGTGATATTCTGCATCATATCTTTATCTAACGATGCCCCAAAATAATCACTCTCTTGATTCGAAGTCTGGTAAGACTCACTCGTAACTGCGGTATTTACATCAGAGAAACTCTGCTTGTCATCATACTCTTTTTGGTAAATCTGATATGCGTATTCACTGTTTGCACTCAGATGAAGAGTCTGGTCATCAAACACTTCGCTGCTGAGAGTTTTGGCTTCAGCTAGGGCTTCTGGTGTAAAGATGGGTTCGGGAGGTTCTAAGATCCTCTCACTTTTACTGAGTCGATCTGGGGATTGAAAATTTTGGACAGGACTCACATCATCTTCTTTATTCCGTATTGATGAAATCCGAGAAAGATTATAGCCCGCTTGTTTTTTTCTTTTTGGGCTTTCTTGCAAGGTGTAGTTTGCTCGCGGTGTTCTAGCTGTCTCAGGAGTAAGAGGAGGAACTGACAAACTCAGAAGACTGTTCACATTTGGTTGAGCATACATTGAGCTTCTAGTAAATATGTTGGGAGATCTTCTTTGATTGGGGTTTCCCAGCAATGATGATGGAATACCCACAAATTCTGAATCGTCGTCAGAGTGTGCGACCTCCGTGTTCAACTGGTATAACCTTCTGGGAGAAGTCCGATCACTTGTAAAAGCTGCTAGTGGTGCACTGGGATCTGGATGATCCCTGAAAGGATCTGAGTCGTCACTGGAGTAAGTCATGAAGAGTTATCAAGCACCGGTAGTCCCACATTCCAAATTTAGTTATGGCATTCTCGTTTCAACGTGCGCGAAGGTTCAGTTTGTTTATTTATTTGTTTTCCTATTCAGGAATAATTCGTGCACGATATGCCGAGTAAAGGCACAGAGAAGTGAAAGAGATGAGTGAATGAAAAAATATGTTCGATAATCTAGCATTGATACTAACCCTTTCGGCTTCACTGTTGTAATTGATGGGTTTGTGTTTTTCTGATTTCCTGCTTTTTTTATTTACGATTATTGTTATTAGCTGATGAAGAAACGCTTTTTAATGTCTCCAATTCTTCATACATTACGAATGCGAAATTCAAAAATGAAAATTTCAAAGTGAGGCTTGTCTTTTTATTTCTGAGCCAAGGCAAGCCTTGATCAGAGTTGCAGTAAAATCATTATAGAAGAAGCTTTGTTTAGCCGTGAAACCCAACCTTTTATCCTCCCATGGCAGAGCGTCACGTGAACCGAATGTCTCTACTACGCTTAGAGTGAGAAGCTTACAAACTCGTCTTATTTCCTTATCAAGAATACACATGCTCTCGAATCCTACTCAAAGCGAAGACAGCAGCGTGGAATTGCGACCTCAAAAGAAGCTGACAGAACTACAGGCTCAAATCTCGAGCGTGGGTTTTGCAACCTTGAAAAAACAGGCAACAAACACGTCTCAAGGATCGAGTTTAAACACGAACACATCGGGAAAAAGATCTTTGCATAGGTTTTTTAGCCGTAAAAAAACGATTCTGGAACCAAATAATTGGCTGTCGAACAGGCTGAGCCGCGATGAACTCGAATTGGTGGATCAAAGCGAAGAGTTCAAGCTTTCAAAACTTCACGGAGATGTCAACTATCTAGAATCTTCACGATCGACTTTAGATACCAAAAAAACGTTTCTCAGCAAAAATGAATCAACGGTTCATGGAAGAAGGAATAAGAGAAGCAACGCGAGAAGCCTTTCACGAAAGCCGTCTTTCTTGGAATCTAGCACTCTCAAAAAAGCAAATTCTCCCTCGATTCAACTCAACAGTCTCTTTCATAGACCCCATACATCATTAACCGATCAGAACGCCGAAACCAACTCCGAAAGTCGAGAATTTCAGCAGAATAGTATCTACACATCACTGCGACGAAATATTGTTCAGCTATCTTCCCAGAGCTCCAATTCTTATATCACTGATCGCGTGGCTGCATCAACATATCACTTTACTGACCCTAACCATGGAATTGGAGTAGATAGCAGAACAGTTGAAGGTACTACAATCTTCGAGCTTCACCGTCGGTACATGACATCTGCTGATACATACATTCAAAAACATCACAGAACCGCACCTGAAAGCCCGATTGTTGGATTTCAACCAGACGAGTTGAGACTAGGATTACACCCTGGTGATGAGCACTACACAAAAGCATTCTCTGATATTTTTGATTTAATTACTCCCATACTTTGTCCAAGAGAACATTTACCCGAGGGCAAAGGTAGCCAGGAACTACAAAAGCTATGTATTGAAGAAATGGAATCCTTTGTCGAGCAAAGACTTCTTGGTATTAGGCATGAAATCAAAAAAAATCCTAGTCAAGAAGAAAAGATAGATAATTTCCCGAAGAGGATATTTGATGGGCAGGTAAGCAACTGGATTTCAACGGACGGTGCTGATGATGAAAGAACCGAACTAGAATTAAAAGAATTTTTGACTCAAATTTCACGATTCTTCTTGAAGTGCTGTCAGACTTTAGCTGACATATTTATTCATAAAAAGGCACCAAAACTTCCGGAAGACTCTTTCGGTTTGCTAACAATTCAGAGTTCTGATTCGGAGAATCTTCAAGAATTTTCTGAATTAAAACGAGAACTCACGATCTATCTAGAAAACTGGCGCCTTATTGCTCGAGCCTGGAATTATTTCAACTCTAATGTGAGATTCTATTTGTTGCACATCTTTGTCCCAGCTGAATCCTATCTCGAATTTCTTTTTTCACAAGATTCGAAGTTTGAATCAGCTACAAGACGATACACTTTCGATAACGATATACTCTTGGCGTTTCGCGATACATTTATTCTTCCTCAGCTCCATAGGAGAATGATTTTGCTTTCGTGTCAGGATAATGAAAATGATATTTTTAAAAAAATGGTGGAATATAATGAGCAAACTGTATTTGAAAATCCAGAATGCGAAATATCGAAAACTTTGACGAATTGCTTGGGGTTTTTGTCTACATGTTCTGCGAGAGATTCTCTTACATCCGACGATGAGCGGCATGGGGAGATTTTGTTGAGCGAGTTTCTACGGCTTTTGAAGTTACAATCGCGCAAGAAACCTGCACGGCTCTGATATTTATGTCACCTTTACACCACCATAATCCCGAAAGTAAGCCATGGTTTTGATAGAAAACTTAAGACAAAACTTGTCACCAGCTGAAATCCAGTTTCTTTGCGAGAATGAAATGATCTCAATTCTTCCGCGATACTCCATGCCTAAATTGGATCTCATAGCCGTATGTTGGAAATTTCTTCGTCTTGTCTCGGTCCAGAGTAAACAATACAATATCAACAAAATACTAATAATAAGGACAGAGTTCCTCAACTTAAAGGAATGAAAAGGGTTGAGGTTCCGCTTTGGATAGCTCTTATACTCAAGGGTCAAGGAAAGTGTAATATAATAATACCTGACTGGTTGAATCATGATCACTTGTCAGAGATCTACGAGCAAGAGAGAAAGTTCCCGCATATGTTTTCCAAACTACCATGGAATTGGATAGAGCTAGCGAAGATAATGCTCACGAAAGCCGCGGATGATCTACAAGATTCAAGCACCTATTTACGATCGATACTTCAGGACTTGAAAGAGTTGAGACAGCTGAAATCGAAACGAGGACTACGAGAATTAAACGAGTCAAATATTCAACTTAATGGCCTTTCGTTGATGGAAATCAACGAGATGAGGCCTTTTGTTTTGGGTGTGATGGGAAAATTGAGAGAATTGCATGAGAGCACCACCGTTGAAGAGGGGGAAGGAGAAGGGTCAGATTTTGAGTAGCCACAACACGTGACTAGTGTACCTCAAAAGTTGAGATCTTGAACATTTACAAGTGAACTGTAAGGCTTCATGAGTCATTTCACGAGTTTGAATAGACAATTCGTATCTAATTTTAAAGTTTCCGATCTCGTTACTAAATCGAAACGTGACTTGATTTTATCGATTCTACGCTCAACTACCACTAAAAGGGAGGCAAAAAATTTTCTTGAAAAATACCAAGATCAATTTGATTTGACAGCCACCTCTTTCCATGAAGTAAACCTCCCAAAATGGTCTACAACACCAGGAAAGCAGGCTTTGATCGAAAAGCACTTAACCAGGGGGAAGTCTGGCTTTCAAGCTAAGATGCGGTCTTTGCAACAAAATCAGAGTGCCCCCTTAAGAGTGGCGTTATTCAAAATATCAATGGCGGATATTTCGAATGAACATCTTGGAGGAATTACTGAGACTTTGAACAGACTTGTTCAACTAGGAGTCTCGCCGATTATAGTATGTGGTCAAGATGATATGACTGAACATAGTTTTAAACTGATTTCCTCATTTTTAAGTGAACATGCCGAGAGATTACTGCTGCTTTTACTGAACAAAGTGAAAAGTGGGCTTGACCTGATTCCAACTAATTTAACAAGGTCTTTGTTTATTGAAGAGATTAGAGAATCTGGAGGTAAAGCAAGAATTGACTCCTTAGAACTGCTCTTGATTCCTTTGCTCCAGGGTATCGTGCCAATAATCATTCCAGCAATATTCAACGCAAGTGACGGTTCGCAAAGGTTTCTCGAGCCAAAAGATGCATTGCTAACTATATGCTCCGAGTTGCTGGAAATTCCAGATGTATTGTCGATTGAGAAGATCATATACATCGACTCTCTTGGTGGAATTCCGTCCATTGAGCGCAATCAAACAAGTCACGTCTTTATCAACCTTTCCCAAGAATTCTCAGACATTGTTTCAGAGTTGTACATTGGACATTTAGAGCCAAAAATGCGAGAGTCTCACATGTCTAATCTTGAATCGATGAACAGAATTTTGCATCTTGTCGCTCAAAAAACTGGAAGCAACTCTGCGACTGGGATTATAACAACGCCTCTTGTGATGTCCGTGAATGATGATCAGCTTAATCCTGTGGTATACAATGTATTAACAGATAGACCAATCATCTCATCATCATTGCCATCGGCTCTACAGAGAACACCACAAGTATCTACATCAATTATCAAAAATGGATTTCAAGTGACTGTTTTGGATCAAGATTCATATCATGGTGTTTTCAAATTTGAGAACCTAGTAAACGATGGGCTAATCAAGAAAAAATGCTACATTTAATCGCTGATTCTTTTGGAAAAAGCCTCAATACAGAAGAATATTTAGCCCGTATAAACGATTCACTCGCTACTTTGATAATTGTCGGAGACTATGAAGGTGCAGCGATTATCACGTGGGAATATTTGAGTAATGGGAATAAAGTTGCCTACTTGGATAAGTTTGCAATCGCTAAACGAAACCAAGGAATTCCTAGTTTGGCTGACGTTATTTTCAAGCTCATAACCCAATCGCATCAGGCGGAACTACTCTGGAGGTCAAGGGCAAACAATCCTGTAAACAAATGGTACTTTGAAAGATGCAGAGGCTCTGTGAATATCAAAAGCTCCCCTTGGAAGTTCTTCTACACTGGCGAAATATACAATCGACGTATGGGTACAAAGATAGATGGTACTGAGCAAAGGGGCATTGACATAACTGAAAAGCTTCATTTGTACTCTGAATTGGTTGAAAATTTGGAACCTTCCTTCAAATGAGCGAAGAAATACCAATTTCCACCACCATATTTCTATTTATAGTATCAAACAGTGTGTCAGCATCACGTGATTGTGCGTACTGGTAATCTCTGTTTATCACATGTGTACGTCAAGTAGAGGCCATTAATCTATCATTTTTTTCCTGACAAAGAATGAACAAAATGGAGTCGAAAAAGCAGTATGTGATATATTTGCCTCAACGGAATAATCTTTATTTTTATCACGAATTGGATCTGTGGCAACAGGACAATCATTTCATTCGTTCCGCTTACGTGAAGCATACTTCAAGCTATAAAAAATGTTTGGAGTCCATGACATATTTACACAATGAAACCGTCAATATTTATTCTCACCTTATGCCTGCAGCTCTCACAGCCATAATTCTCTTTTTATACGTCATATATTGGAGTGCAAGCACTCCGGCTTGGATCAGATTGAGTTACTTCTTATTTGGCATCGGAGCCTACACATGCCTCACACTGTCTGCCCTCTTTCATCTTTTTAAGTCACATTCACCACGAGTGTGCGGATTTGGAAATCAATGCGATTATTTTGGGATCGTTGTTATGATCACATTTTCGTTGATATCAGTCGTAATGTTTGTTTTCGAAGAGGTTCCTCAATGGAGAAATAGTCTTGTCGTGATATTCATGACCCTTGGCTCAGTATGTACTATTATGACCTTCGATAAGAAATTTTCCACGCCTCTTTACCGTCCACTAAGATCATTTGTTTTCGTGATATATGGTCTTTCAGGTGTTATACCAGTTATAATAGCTGCAAATGTTTTCGGGAAAATTGATGCGTTCCATCGATTAAGTGCACAATGGTTGATCCTCGAGGGCCTTTTCTACATCGTAGGGGCATTTTTATACGCAGCAAGAATTCCTGAGAGATTTTGCCACACAGAGGAAACACGATGTAAAAAAGTGCCGGGGAAGTTCGATATCTTTGGCCACCTGCATCAAATTTTTCACATTATGGTTTTGATTGCGGCAGCTTGCCATTTGAAGGCACTCTCGAATTGCCACGTACATTGGCAAAGTAGAAAGTCTTACGACACATAGCCCAAAAAATACTTCATCAAGCAACACACTATCTGATGCCCTGTCAACGAAGATGTTTTGACTTTAAATGCACCTCATTATGCTTGACTTGAATTGTCGTCCACAGATCCGCGAGGCCTAGATCATAAAGGACACAAGGATCTTGTCATGTACTGCAATAGACACAAATCGTCCTAAAAATATGAACATAAACGTTGGAAACTGAATAAATTTAAATACAAAATCATTAAGACTTTCTTTGTAGGAAATCGTGACACCAATTTATCGCGAAGACAATAATTTTTAAGCTTGGTTTTTGGCCCTTCTCTCTTGCACAGCCCCAGCGAGTTTTCTCAACATAGTGACGGTAGTTTCCCATGAAACACACCCATCAGTGATAGAAACTCCGTACTTCAAGCTCTCTTTTCCTGTGCCTTGCTTTGGCATACCTTGTTTTCCTTCATTGATGTGAGATTCGATCATCACGCCAATTAGACTGTTCTCTCCCGCAGAAATTTGTTCGATAACAGAGTCCAAAACCTTCGGTTGATTTCTGTAATCCTTTTCGGAATTATCGTGCGAGCAATCCACCATCAATTTGATGCTTGGGTCGGAACTTTTAGCAATACTTTCTTTTGCATTTCTGACAGACTCAGCATCGTAGTTCGTGATTTTCTTACCACCTCTCAAGATAATGAAACAGTTGTCATTTCCTTTCGTTGTCGTAATGGCAGCTAACCCGTTTTTGGTTACACCCATGAAGTGATGTCCTTTGGAGGAGGCTTGAACTGCATCTAATGCAACGCCGATGTTTCCGTCTGTACCGTTTTTGAAACCAATTGGGAAAGATAATCCTGATGCTAATTCTCTGTGTAATTGAGACTCAGTAGTTCTGGCGCCGATAGCGCCAAAACTCAAGAAATCTGAGAAGTATTGTGGAGAAATGGTATCCAACATCTCAGAACCGATTGGAACACCCACTTCACCAGTGAGGTCAGCGTACAATTGTCTTGATACTCTCAATCCTTTGTTGATATCGAAAGTGTTATCAACATTTGGATCATTGATAAGACCCTTCCAACCGACAGTAGTCCTTGGCTTTTCCAAATAAGCTCTCATGATTATGACCAAGTCATCTTCCAACTCCTGTGAGAGTTCTTTGAGCCGTCTGGCATATTCCATGGCTGCTTGGGTATCATGGATAGAACATGGTCCCACAACAACCAAACATCTGTCATCAGTACCTGCTATGATTTGCGCAGAGTCGATTCTTGCTCTAATGACCACCTCCAAAGAGTTTTTTTTAGCACTCACTTCATTTTGAAGAAGCGCAGGTGGAATCAATGGATCATAGCCCAAAATTCTGGTGTCATCGAATTCTTCGGGGATAGGAGTCTTACTCATGATTCAAGAAATTCTTGTTGATCGGTGTCGAAATTTTCGGCGAAAGCCAATGAGAAATATGCCGCTTCTTTTAAGCAATTTCCAGTTAGTGAGTCATGAAATTTTTAGGCGTGTTCAGATCAAACTGCATATCATCCTTCTGAATTGTTTTTTTTTTCAGCTACGGCATAACTACTTGTTGCATAATATTGAGACAAATATTGACCGAAAATATAATATTAATTGGATTTAATGAAGCCGGCCCCGGAGATCTGAACTGAAAGAACAGCCACATTAGGGAAAATTGAGACTGGATACGTGTTCAGCAGATGTGTTCAGCAGATGTACAAAGTAATGTGCGAGGATTCCCAAAGAAGCTCCAGGTTCTCGCATAAGATTCATGAATGCAAAGAACTTACAGAAACAACAGACCAAAAGTTTTTAACATTCTAATAGGCTTGGTAAAATTGTTGCGCATCAAACTTGTGTATATGGTTTCTAAATTGCTATTCATCCGGGTGCGCGCGTCACAACATGATAGTGGTCCACAATTATCCTTATCGAGTACCAATTATTTTTCATGGTTCTTCAAATTAAGCGAGTGTTCGTTTCGTTCTTGGCATTTGGTCTAATCAAAAATATCCTTTATGTTGTTATATTGTCGGCAGCGGTCGACATTGTTGGATTCTCTTTGCCTAAAGCTATCGTACTTTTGGCCGATATTGTGCCATCCCTCTCTGTAAAGCTCTTGGCCCCCTTTTTCATTCATAAAGTGCCTTACATCACGAGAATCTGGATTTTGGTCGTCTTTTCGTCTTTTGGTATGCTACTAGTGAGCATGTCAAGGGAAAACTCTACCCTGGCAAAGTTATTAGGTGTTTCTATGGCTTCGCTTTCATCTGGGTTGGGGGAAGTTTCATTTCTACAGCTTACACATTTTTATGATGAGAAGGAATCAATTGGTGGCTTTTCTATGGGGACTGGAGCAGCAGGTATTTTGGGAAGCTTGTCCTTTTTGATTATGACAAACCTTGCCGGTATAAGTACTCGGATGGCATTACTAGTTTTTGCTATCATCCCCTTTGGCTTTCCAATGACATATCATATTGTGCTACCAAAACCTCAAACCGGAAGAAATTATGAGCCGTTATGCATAAATTCGACTCTGTCTACAATTCACAACCAAGAAACCTATATTGAGGACCAAAGACCACCCGTCAAGCGATTGAAGACAAAGGCGGCCAGAATGGGGAATCATTTGAAAAACACCATCTTCTCCATCAAGCCTCTTATAAAACCATACATGATTCCATTATGTTCGGTTTACATTTTTGAATATGTTATAAATCAAGGTATTTCCCCTACATTACTTTTTCCCTTGAGCGACCTTCCCAAATGGTTAATTACGAGTTACAGAGACATATATGTCGTATACGGTTTTGTCTATCAACTTGGTGTTTTTTTGTCGAGGTCTTCGCTAACATTTGGATTTCGTTTTGAAAGATTATACACCTTGAGTGTATTACAAATGCTTAACTTGTTGATTTTGCTCCTGCAATCGATATGTGACTTTCCGTTTGATAATATTGTTCCAGTTGTTTTGGTAGTTTTCTACGAAGGTTTACTAGGTGGGCTTCTGTACGTCAATACCTTCTTGAATGTAAGCCAAAATGTACACCCTGATATGAGAGAGTTTTCAATGGCTTGTGTTGGTATAAGCGACTCTTTTGGCATCATGATCGCCGGATTCATTAGCTTGTGGCTTGAGAAGTCTTTATGTACTCAACAGGTAAGCCAGGGAAAAGACTGGTGTGAACTGGGTTCTTAGGAATCATATAATTGCTGCACTTCGAGCTTTGAACGCGTGTAGCAGATATATTCCCCGGAAAAGGCGATGATGATACAACCCGCACCTTATATTTCTTATCTGCTTCAATTCTTTTGATATGTAGAAATGAATCAAACCCCCAGGAATTAAGATATGGAGACAGTAGGAATACATCTTTACATTCGAGGTAATAACATGAAAATAAGTCCATGCAATGATGGATGATTCTCTGCTTCGGATTAAAAGAATATAGTACTGCGGATTGAAGAAATGCGACTGTACATTGAGCTCGAGATGTGGGGTTAGAATTGTTGGGCCCGTCTCGCAGATATACTTCTTTGAATTTGAAACTCACATCGAAATATCTAACGAAGCCAACGATGCTAGACCTGATATCGAATTCTGAGTTTGATGTGAATATTCTTGAAGATGCTTTGACTAGCCCAAATCTTGAGCTTACATTTCCCTTGCCGTCAGACAAAAAAACATACCTTCCCATGAAATCCAACGAAGAGGTTAGTAGAAGTTTTCAACTTTTAGAACATTTTATCAACTATTTCACAAGAATTAATGTTTTCGATATCTACAAAAATGCTGAGTATAGGTATTCCGTTCATAAGGCGTCAAAGCGGTTCAACAGTATGAGCGAGCTGTTCATGAACGATAGATTGGAACATTCAGACAAGAAGCTTGATGAAATCGTGTATGATCTAGTCGATCTGGAGTTACGAATGAATTTGATAAAAGCAAAAGACTTTCCGAGAAGATTTACGGAGGTAAAAAATTTTATGATAAACTACTACAAACAAGAAAATTTGAAAAATCTTCCGAGATTTGGATCGTACAGCTTTATTCGATTATGCTACATAACAGTTATCAAGACTGTCACAAAAATGTTTCCCCAAGGTGTGTGGACTAATAGAGAGCAATTTAGCAATCTTTACAAGACTTATCTCCATGACCCAATGTCGATAGTGCTCTTGCCAAACCATCAGTCTCACATTGACTATGTCATCTTGCACCTCATATTGATCAGATTTCAAATGTCTCTCCCTACAGTTATTGCAGGAGATAATTTGAATGTAGCAATATTTGGGTCGATATTGAAAGGCTTGGGTGGAATATTTATTAAAAGATCTTTCAATAACGAAGCTTATACTGAAAGAAACTTGACAAACTATGTTGAATTTGTATTGTTGAACAAAATCCACTTTGAGGTTTTCATTGAAGGAACTCGCTCTAGAGATGGTAAATTACTTCTTCCAAAGTATGGAATCTTGAAGACGTTGGCATCAATCTATCAGAAACAACGGAAGGAAAATGAGAACGCCCACTTTGACTTTTTGATCCAGCCCGTTTCTATAACCTACGAGAGAATATATGAGGCAGATGGATATCTTCACGAATTAATCGGAAAAGACAAGAAGCAAGAAAGTTTCATCAGCATAATGTCAAATGGAGTAACGAATATGATATCGAGGAATGATCGCAAGAAAGTCACATATCTGTCGGATGGCTTTGTCGACAACTCAAGCAGGCCTTTGAACGGTAAAATATTTGTGACTTTGGCGAAAAATTTCACATATTCCTCATACTACAATGATCCTAAGAATATGATTGACCTAGATCAGGTAGACGCAGTTGGACATGAACAGAACACCAACCTCAAGAAGCTAGGATTCAAGATCTTACATTCGATAAATGATATATCTTATATTCCTGAATCTGCTTTGATTGGATTTACTGTTCAAACTTTCTACTATTATGATGGCCGCAAAGAATTTTTCGTCAAGGAATTATTGCCAATGATGAATCTTTTAACGGCAATACTTGAAAAAGAAACCGTGAACGCATCAACCATTGGTTGCCTTAAGAAAATACAATCTTTAACTGAGGATCAAAAGGTTTCATTGATTGAGTCTCAAATCGTCAAAATATTCAGATATACAAAAGTAAACCCGCATACTAAAAGGGTGAGAGTGGTGAACAGTTTCGAACTTCTCTATTATAAAAATCTCACAATACATTTGATTATCCACAAATGCTTGGTCTCTTTGATCCTACTTATAACACTGAATGAGAAGCGCATCAGTCAGCTTTACTACATTTTCACAGGTGTTTTGAAAAACGAGTTTCTTTTTGATTATGATTACAATGCAAGGCACGAATTATCCAACATTCTCAAAGAATTCAAGGATTTGAACTTGATATCAGATTCTTTCGAAATACTCGACGTGCATTATCACACAGTTCTTGCCACAATAGTTCGACCATTCATCGGCTCATTCGCCATTTGTATTGAAAGCTTATCTCTCGTAGATAGTCAAAGCTTCGCAAATTGCAATGCGATCCCAGAACAACAGCTCATTGACGATGCTTCGCTACTGAAAGACTATCCAACAACGAAGTCTCTTTTGAAAATTATTCAAAAAGACAATCTCAAAAATTTTGAAAATGACTCCGCATCATATCACGTTGAAACTTACAACAAACAGTATCTTCTTTCATTCTTGTTTTATTTGAACAATTTGAAGATCATCAAAATTTTAAAAAATAAGTCCAAGACAAAGGCTTATGTCATGATAAAAAATCCCAGCGACTTGTACTTCATCTCCGGATTTATGAACGGCCTTAAGGCAAATAAGTCGGATGATTCTTCTATAAATTACATGATCGACATTGTTGACAAAAATTTTGATCGGATTTTTCCAGGAACCACAAGCGAAGCACGTGTGTGTAAGTTGTAAAAGGTGTGGTCACATAATTACGTTTTCAATATTGTAATTGAATTTGTCAAATTTTGCAGAAGGATTCTAAAATGTGTTCATAGTATGACAAAATGAAGAGAAACAAACCCAAAATATGACAACGGTTCATAGATTTTCACATGTGTATTTTGAGTTTCGTATAATATAAGAAATACCTAATCCGTTACCTGCAATAATCAAGATATTGGGGAGGGATTAAAGGGGAAAATATTCTGCTAGCCAACAAGAATACTTTCTCTGAGCAGATCATTTTCCAAGCCTTGTGTGCGCATTGAGTACGTAAGAGCAAAATGAAGAAATAAATTCCCTTACCCCTATTTTCGCGCAGCGAACACCGTGACAGTCACTGAAACTGCTCCGCCTGGTAATGTTTTCATCCTTAACTATGGCCTGTAGCATTTACACAGATAGAGAAAAAAAAAAACTACGGTTTAAATGACCAAATCACAGCATGAAACTTGCTTTCACATAATTAACCTTTTTCAACTGAACAAACACTATCATTCAGTGTTCAATACTTGTAGCTCATATTTCTTTTACTTTTTTTTTTTTCGTAGTCTTACATGAAAAGCCGCGTTCACACTCTCCTGGGATTAAAACTCTTACCTTCCCCAATAGTCGTTTCTGCTTGTCGAAACCCTGCTTCCACTATACATTTATTACACGTCCATCTCACTGAGTAATACTTAAAACTCAAATTACACCCACAAACCTTCAAAACAAATTCCCAATCCCTCAAAAAAAAAGAGTGGAGTTCAATGCTGAAGTAAACAAACTTGGGAATAGAACTATCAGAAGTCCTGCTGAGATCATACCGAACATGCGGAAAGAATTGAAATATATCTTATGGGGGCATCTTGCGATAGTTTTTTTCTTATTCTACTGTACTTATGACTTGATCAGCTTGCTATTCGATGACTCGTTCCCTGACTCGTTTCTTGATATGGAGCTCAACCCGGTGGATGGTAAATTGGACAAGAGCCTTCTAATCCCGAAGATAATTCATCAAACTTACAAAACTGATCAAATTCCCGAAACCTGGCAACCTGGGCAGCAAGCTTGTGTTGATCTACACCCCGATTATCAATATATCTTATGGACAGATGAGATGGCCAGAGACTTTATCGCAGAAAAATATCCGTGGTTCTTAAGAACCTGGGATTTATATCCGTACCCAATACAGAGAGCAGATGCAATCCGCTATTTTGCGTTGGCGCACTATGGCGGAATTTATATCGACCTCGACGATGGATGTATGAGACGATTAGACCCTCTTTTGACTGTTCCAGCATTCGTCCGGGAGACCCAGCCAACAGGTATATCAAATGATGTTATGGGGGCTGTACAAGGCCACTTGTTTTTTGTGAAAGTTCTCGAGAATCTTGAGAAATACCAGCGAAACTGGCTTGTCCCCTATATTACAATTATGTTCTCTACTGGCCCACTATTCCTCTCTGTGATGCTAATGCAATACAAAAGGAAGGGCGTACCTGAGGCGGGAAAAGTTCGAGTGCTACTTCCTAACGATTATAAAGCAAATTCAGACTCTTTCTTTTCAATTTCACCAGGATCATCGTGGCATCTAGATGATGCCAAACTTATGAAGTTGATGGCTCAGCACATAGGCCTAGCCGTTCTTGCAGGGTTTTTGATTGCAGGATGTGTATTTTTGTTGGAATGGTGGTTTTATCAGTGGTGCGTCCGCACAAATTTCACAAAGTTTTCTGAAAGACTTTATTCAAAGTTCAAGGGGAAAAAGTTCGTGAAGAAGAGGTCGAGAAAAGACTCGAATTTGCCCGTCACACTAGACCTTGAGAAGGTGGATGAGGTGTGATCAAATTTTGGTGAACTGTTGAGGTTTTTGAAGGGAAAACGGTGGAGATTCAGCGCACAGATTTTTAGGATTTAGTATAATTTCTATTTACAAATATCACTTTTCTGATTTAGACGATGTAACGGTCTGTTGCTTGTTCATTGATTTGAAAAGCGACAAGCCAGTCGCCATGAGGCCATTTAAGTCATTCAAGTTCGAGGGAAGCACAATTGTATTGGTCTCCTTCGCAATTTTACCAAACTCCTTGATGTATTGTTGTGCAACTTGAAGATTGATAGCGTCCATACCTCCTGGTGTATTTTTGATTGAATTCGCGATTTTTTCAATACTTATCGCTGTAGCTTCTGCTTGGAGGATCATGGATTGTTTTTCACCTTCTGCGATATTAATTTTAGATTGTCTGGTTCCCTCGGATTCTAAAATCTCAGCTCTCTTAGATCTTTCGGCACTCACTTGTCTGTGCATCGCTTCTAAAACATTCTGGGGTGGGTGTATATCTTTTATTTCATAACGTAAACATTGAACTCCCCAGTGTTCTTTAGCAGCTTCGTTGATGATACCATTGATATTACTGTTTAGATGTTGTCTCTCCTTCAAAACAGAATCCAAAGTCATTGACCCAATTTCGGACCTCATGGTAGTTTGCGCCAACTGACTTATTGCAAACTTGAAGTCCTCTACACCGTATGAAGCCTTGTAAGGATCATGCACTTTGACGTACAAAATTCCGTCCAATTCTAAAGACACATTGTCTGAAGTTATGGCATTCTGCGAAGGAATTTCGATCGCTGTTTCTTTCAACGATTGGACATAAGTGATCTTGTCGAGAATAGGTATCATGATAGCTACGCCTGGCTCCAAGATTTTGTGAAACTTTCCCATTCGTTCCACAACATAGGCTGTTTGCTGTGGAACGAATTTGACTAATGTGTTTGTAGGCAAGCGTTCCTTCTGAAAAAAGCTCAAAGCCGAGGGCCCAAGTCTGGTGTTGTTAAAAGAGCTATACCAGCGAGACACACCAAAGCTAGGTGATCTGATGATACGTGTGGAATTCATTTTGATCAATGAAGGTGACAGTGCCGAAACGAAGGGTTGAAAGAAGATCGCAGGCTTCTATACTGGTAGTGCGAAACCCAGAGCTATGGGCAAACAACACGTGAACGAAAGATTACAAACAATGCCTTCTGGAAAGTAAGAGAAGATAGTAGCGCAGGAAGGAAAGTTATTTAGTCCAAAAACATTGCAGCGCTTCTTATGTCTATAAGCTGAAGTTGAGTTTATAGGTTTTTCTTTGTACGAGGCTATGATCTCACGTGACCACGAGTGTGGTGGCTTCTGAGTACTCAAGGACGAAGAAGAATAGACTCATTTTTGACACTCTCGTCAAGAATGGCTAAAACAACCACAGTTTCACTCAATGAGCGTGCGTTCATTATCGAGGGCCTCAAAAATGGGATCCGCTTGAATGGGAGAGGCCTCAACGAAATGAGGAAGCCTCAGATAGAGATTTCCAAGACTGAGTATGGATTTGTTGAAGTACTGCTTGGAAAAACCAAATTGGCAGTAAGAGTTAGTTGTGAAATCATAAAACCCTTTGATGACAGGCCATTTGAAGGTGTGTTTACCATCAATACAGAAATCAGTCCAATGGCATCTCCCTCGTTCGAAAACGGAAAAAATACAGACGATGAGGTGCTCATCTCAAGATTGATAGAGAAGGCGGTGAGGAGATCTAATTCTCTAGATCTTGAAAGCTTGTGTATTATAGCAGGTGAGAAAGTTTGGCATGTTACCGCTGATATAAATTTTTTAAATTCCGATGGAGGCTTCATAGACGCATCCTGTTTAGGAGTGATGACCGCTCTCCAGCATTTTAGAAAGCCAGATGTCTCTATAAGGGGCACAGAGATAATTGTTCACGATTATGAAGAACGTCAACCGGTTCCTTTGAGTATTCTTCATGTTCCAATTTGTGTCACGTATTCATTTTTCAACCCTATGGACAAAGTCGAAAACATAAAGGGAGACCTGAACCAAGAAATTGCAATTATGGATGCTGATCTGAGTGAAGAATTTGTCAGAGACGGATCACTTGTGATCACAATAAATAAGAATAGGGAATTGATTCAAGTCTCAAAGAACGGTGGCCTTCCGATTGATGGAGCGACTTTATTACAATTAGCGGACTCGGCTTTTGCAGTGGCCGAAACAATGAGTGATGAAATTAAGATTTTGCTAAAGAAGGATGAAGATGAAAGATATACCAAAATGAACTTGAGGCTACTCGAGGTTGGCGCACCTAGATAGTTTTAATAGTGAAGCATATATAGTAGTTATTTTTGTTTGAAGAAATTATCCAAAGCTCCTTTTCCTACAGCAACTTTGATTGACTGCTTTTTATGGGACTTAATTGTTTTTCCACTTCTCAATTTACTATTGCCATTCGCACTTCCCAGCTGTGCTCCCAAAGATGCCAAGTTCTGTTCAGCTATTGAAACAGATTTTTGCGTAAAAGCTTGACTTTGTAAATAAGCATTTAATTCTAAAAAATCATTCTCATGTTTTTTGATATAATCTCTTTTCAAGTCATCGCTGGGGAATAGACCAAACACAAAGTCAGTCGAATACTTCAAGACTTGTTGTTGGAGTATTATAGCAGCAGGCTCTCCTTGCGAATCGGATAGGGTCTCCTTAATTTTCTTGGATAGCACAAATTCCGGATTTTGTAGAATAATCGATTGTAAATTTTGAATTTTGGAACCTAGAAGACTGTTTATCTTCGCTAAACAAATCCTGTAGAACTTTTCATTGTTTTCTTCAACACTCACACATGTTCTCTCAATACAATTACGAATATTGACTTCAAGTTTTTCAGAAACTTCCAATGATTCTATCAATCTAGAGAAATTCTCTGATATATCTTCAATTGTATGAAAACGAGCTGTATAGACTTCCAAGCGGGATGCAACCCAACCTAGAAAAGCAAAAACAAAATCGAATTTACTTAACATAATGAAGTTTGGCTTCGAAAGAACAGCCCCACTGAATTCATGTTTTGGGAATTCCATGATCAAGGATCTGACAGGCTCCCCGCTGGGGAATTGTGGCTCTCCTCTTTGGTCGTACACACTTGACGACCCAATTTCACGAAGTTCATAGACGAAGCCTTCAGATATAGCTAAGGTCTTACAGGTATTTCCGTAGTTGACACGAAACACATCAAGATCGCCCACTCCACGAGGAATTAATAACACTCTGGTGGTTTCGTTCACGTTCGACATGGCCTTCTTAGCTATGGAAAACTGACTGCTCCTTGCGAACACTTTACGCATCGCGTCGCGCGTCGCAGCCGCATCTTGAGAGGAGCTTTTAATATATATTCCTAAAATTGTTTTTCTAAAGATCAACCCACCTTTGAATCAAATCCCTTATTGTACTGATGCTCGCCAAAACAATCATGATAGTACCAAATAAACTGAAACTTAGAGAGCTCATGGCAGCTGCTCTTGGGTCCAGATTTAATAAATGAGCCGTCGCGATTGCCCCACAATTTATCCCGAGAGTTACGCCTCTGGTGACATAGTCGTTGGCTGAGATCCTCAATACTTTAAATAAAGGATCACCGATTAAGACACCGCATATTCCACTCAAAATTGTGCACACTGCCATGAGCGATATAGAGCCACCTAATGAATCAATAAGCGGAGTCCCTAAGGCGAGAGTTACCAGGCGCCCGATGAAGCCTATTGATCTTTCCGAGCTTATGCCAACTTTGTAGCAAATTAATGGGTAACAAAAGAAAGTCAAGCTTACCGATGATAGAAGCGGCGGGAGCAAAACCCAGAAGTTTTTCACGAAGTCTCCACGGTGTGTAAACATTGGTAGTGACAACGATACAATGGAGACATCCATCAACGAAGATAAGAAATCACCACAACCAGGCCACATTGGCTGTGAGGTTATGCCCTCTCCTTGGGGCACAAATTCACCGCTGTTATACATTGCTTTACCATTAAATAAATTTAAGTAGTTTTTGCCAGTTTTGTAATACTTCAAATCATCAAGAAAGCCTTTTGGAGACCCACTATGGTAAATCAAGGAGGATATAAAGCATACAAACAAAACTTCTGCCGTCAGAATTAAGATTGGGTGAGCAAACCTTTTGGCCTTTGGAAACTTGTCCAAGATTTGAATGGCAATATAGTATGAAATAACCGTTAATCCCAAATGGAAAGGTAACATCACATGAATAGTGCTGATATAGTAAAAGGGTAGGGATAATAGGAACAATGCAAGGTAGAGGATCCAATCAATATAAGAAGTGATGAAATTGGCGACTGTTTTAGTTGTTGTTGAATGTTCATTTGTGATACTTGTGTCAAAATAGGGGGGATCACATTTTGAATGAGGTTTTTCTTGAGAGCTCTCTTGCTCGAAAGAAACTTCTGATACAGTGGATAATTCTATTCCAGCGGTTGAAGTCGCAAAAATTTGCAAATTCTTACACTCATTGTTTTGGCCACTGAGAAACGAAGTTTGTCTATTATCGTATTCTGGATAAGTTTTGATAGACCTAAGAGAGCTTATGTCAATGGTCGTTATATCTTTGGGAGCTAAGATATATGATTGGCTTATTTTAATAGGTTTCATCACCTCACTTTGGGTCTCTTTCTCACATTCTTTGTTCTTCAGATAAGCCTCTGAAGGCAGCTTTTCTGAATCACAGTAAGGTAAAATCCTTATGAATTGAAATACTTTTCTCAAGCAAAGAATCATGTAGATGTCAACCATCATCAATGTAATACCGCCTACCACGAATATAGCACCAATTTTCAAGCATTCAATAAAAGATATTGATTCACTCAAAGGAAGAATCACGAAAGATGGTATGAAGAAGACGTTTATCCATTTGAGCGAGAAGTTCATGGGCGGTCTGATTATCATTAGGTAATGTTCCAAGACCCAAGAAGCTGAGTAACCTACCTTGCCCTTCCAAGTTCGTTCAGATACAGCTTCTGCGGCTTGAAGATTTGAAATTGTTTTCAATGAGACTAAGATAAACAAGTTGATAAGCATGCACAAGACAGAGCTTGGAAACTTGATCTGCGCAATGTCACGAAGTAAAACATTGAAGCCATACAATATTGAAAGAAGGACCAAAAACCCGACCGGAATGATGATAAAAGAATGTATGATGTGGTATCGGGAATACCAAATCCCATGTATGACACCATTCGTGGTGTCGTGAATGTATTGCATTATCGGTTTCGAATTTATAGCTTGTTCTCAGTGTGGGGGTATTTGGAATTCTCGATAGATTGCCCGCGGTTTTATGCCCCCTCTTGCTTAAGCGATACACCAACACATGGGTTTATATTGAAACTAATAAGTTTGAATCTCTTTTAAACGAGGGAAACATTTTGCTGACGACATATCCGTTAACCAGAAACGGTCAGATCTAAAAATTGCGCGATTTAAACTCTACTTATATTTGTTCATCAGGGATCTGGCACTTTTCTAGAATATCTACGGCATGATTAGAATGAATTGTAGCATATTGTAATGTAAAAAGTAGAAGCTGTAGACCCACATTTTTATTGCGCAATCCGCTTGTTTAACGAATCATATACGTCCACCTATATGGGCCACTATTAAGCTTCTGTGCTCTCTATAAGATCTCTGTATTCATCTTTAGCATATCTCAAGCCACAATATCCACAAGTAGATGCTTTAGGTTGATCCAAATTAATGAAAACTTTTGGATGACCTTGCAAAGTGCTACCTTTGTTTCCATCACAAACTGCGATATTACCCTCATGCAAGAACCTGATAGGTTCCTTCGCAATTAAATCGATAGCGGCATATGGCTGAGGCTGCTCATCTAAATTTCTCTGGATGAATCTATGTGGGTGTGTGGAAATAACGTCGGCTCTGGGCGCTTGACTTGGGGTCCAGGTCTCCTTTCTATTTGGGGCAGGCATGGCGCTTGGGTTTTGTGCTAGTTCTTGAGGTTTAAGACCCGTGACACTCGATTTGGTGGCATTGATTGCAGTACTTTGATATCTCACTAGCGCTTTAATTGAAAATTTCCCCAACATATTGTTTACTTCTTGCTGACTTGAAGGAGGCAGAGACTATCTCACCGCACTGCCCTAATGTTTATTGGATAAAATCCTTCACAGGAGTGCATGAAACCCATCATCACGTGATAATACATACTCATTCAGTCTATCAATTTGAACTACTGGAAAATAAAGGAAACTGTGTTATATTTTATCTTAATAGTTCGTTCGCTAAGACTATATGATAACAACGATTTCAACATCCAAAAGCGAGTAAAAACAAAGAATTAAAGAGAGGAAGTCGTCCTTGCGCTATCTCCGATCATTTTACACTTATAAGACGACACACTTCTTTTTCTTCTCTTTCTTCTCTTTTGTCATCAATGAGGATCTGGTTGCCATCTCAAAAACTTCTCGAACACCTTCGCCAGTTCGGGCCGAGCACTCCAAGTAGTGTTGAGCTCCAATCTTCTGGGCTACAGCTTGTCCTTCTGAGGTGGAAACAGGCTGTTGGTTCTCTTGTGACAACTGCTTGATGACTACGGGGTCATTCCTCAAGTCAACTTTGCATCCAACAAGGATGATTGGAACACCTTGGCAAAAGTGTAAAACTTCAGAAATCCACTTTTCCAAAACATTGTCCAAAGAATCCGGGGAATCAATCGAGAAACAGATCAAAATCACATTGGAGTCAGGGTAAGACAATGGTCTCAATCTGTCGTAATCTTCCTGACCGGCAGTATCCCAAAGAGCCAATTCAACCTTTCTTCCATCGACTTCAACATCTGCTACGTAGTTCTCAAACACAGTAGGGACATAAACTTCAGGGAAAGTACCCTTTGAGAATACAATCAAGAGACATGTCTTACCACATGCACCGTCCCCGACAATAACTAACTTTCTGCGGATCTCTGCGGGATGTGGAACCATTCTTGTCAGTTAGTATATATTTGTCAAAGAAACAGAAGTATACTATTCATATCTCAGCTATCCATGGGAGCATAGAATATTCTCCTACCCAGAACTGTTTAGGCTTAACTCTTTTGTCATGCAAATGAGGTCAGTCCCTTGAGAGCCTCTTGGAGAAAACAAACTTCTAGACGTGTAGGTCAGCGAATACGGAAGAAAAGAGGCTCATCTGACACGAATAACCAACATTTCAGATTGCCATAGCAAAATGTCATGAGTCCATGTATTGGGCTGAGATTAATGAGGGACATCTTTCCTGATAGAACAATTCCTGACAAACGTCTTGCAGGAAGTATGATGGAATCGAAACATCCCCTATATCGGTGATCCGGGTAAACACTCCATGAAGATATCAAACTGAGTTATGAAAGTCTAGTGGTCCAAATTTTGATGATACGTACTTATATAGATTTGAATTTGTGGGCTGGAAAATTGAACCAAATACCAATTCAGTCTCAAAGAAGCTCTAGTGGGTAGATTGATGTTTTTTTGGAGTTTTTGTCTTCAAGGCTGTGGGAAGGCACGGGTGCATGAGCACGACAAGGGGGCGGCTTTCCATTCCGCGCTTCAGGATACAATTCCTTCATATAGCGTATATGGCTTGAAATTCGACGGACTCCGTATAACACTTTAAAACCAAATCCTTTAGGAGAACCATGTTCGAGTCACGTAGGTACATAGTCCATCACTACCTGGAAAATTTAAGAGACACAGCTAAAAATTTGTGCCAAATTAGTAGGCTGAATCTTGACCCTACCCATGGACCATAGTTTGTCATCCTGACTCACATGTGAAACATTCGCTTAAGTGAAGTTTTGTGATATTCGTATTTTTCGTTCATTTACCTTCATTTACACGCAACCTCTTCTATTATATGGAATACCAACTTTCTTTTTTTTTTTTTTGTAAAATCAAAAATTAACTCACGGATTATTAGCACCTAACATTCCGTAAAACTTTCACATGTATCTGTGCCAATTGATTCCTATGATCTGATAAATCTCAGACCGCATATCTGAAAACAGATATTTAAGTCTTCTGCTCAATAGACATTCTAAAGTCAAATTTGATTTTTTAAAGGGATGTTGTAACATATTATGCACAGTTTCATCTTTTTCTTTGTAGAACCTGGCAATCTTAGTTTTGATTCATATGAGACTTGTTTAATTAGTCACTTTAAGATCACCAGCAAATTATATACTTTTGGATTTGAGCCCATCGTCTTTTGTGTCCTTCACATCTATCTTCTTCATAAATTTAGCTAACTGTAGGTAAGATAATGCTTCTACAAATGTCAAATAAGATGCACATTTACGAAGGGCATCCGATATACTATCATCTTTAAAGAGAATCCGTGGCTCTTTGGCTGGCCTCTCCAACCGCTTACATTCCGTTCATGTATCTAGAAAGGGACAATAGACTAGGAAATCCACGATAAAAATTGAATGCTCCAGTGATATTATCTGATTTTTTTTTCTCTCACAACATGCATCATATACACTACAGACTAGATATTTTTATATAAACTTCATTTTGTGTCAGCTGATATCCTAGTACGACATACAAGAGAATGGTGTTAAAAGTGCCCCTCTCCTGCGTCTGATATCTTCCCTTTGCCTTAGTTCGGTGATGTATATCAGAAGGGAGGGTCCACATCGTAGCAAGGGCTTGAAGCCAAATTTGGCATTACTATGCGCATGCCCGCGTGATAACCTGGTTCCAAACCTAAAGCCCAGATAAACATACTCTGAAAAACTCTCAGGGAGAACATTGAGTCTCGATTTCGGGCTAATCTCCGTCCGTGTATACGTCTCTCTTCTCAGATAAAGCTCCGAATAGTTTATACCAATAAAAAATCAAGCCTTGTTCACACTGAAGCCGCATATTCCAAAGCGGTGAAATTAATAGGATCAAAATAGTATATTTGAAGCGTATTGGTCGAAAGCATGTTCACTCAATTAGCCTGAGAACCAGAATTATTTTTAATGTGAAGCATTTCATAACGTGTTATAAAACCAACTAACGAACAACAACCAATGCGACCAAATGCAGGCACAACTATACGATGATGTGAAGGATAACTTCCTTAATAGAGACACAGTTTGAGACACTCTTACCGACACACGTGACAGCTGAGAATCAATAAGGTGATTATGTTCGTCGCGATGAGAAATCCGCCTCGCGCGTGAGATTGATACGTGTTTTGTTGACTTAGTTTATTTGCAATTAATCTCTTTTGAGCTCATTGATTTCTTAGACGTCTAAAGTTCATCTGTGTTAGCTTCTTGTGTCTTGGTCACAAGTTCGTCAGAAACCCCTTCTGAGTTGTCTTTCTTGAGTTTTCGTGGCGGAAGCACTGAATTGAATGACTTTTCCCAATCTTTATTTTCGAGCCACATGCACATGATTTCATAAACATGAGAAGTCGCCAAAACATGACGGCTATTCATTTGAATGTACTTCCCAATCGGCAACCTTCCAACCCTCAAGCCAAGTTTCTTTGCTTTGTTAAAGCAAAGTTCTTTGTGCCTATTCTTATCAACTATGCCACCCAATATATAAGTGTGTCCCTCCTCTAACTGAAGAAGTTCTTCATCTGTGTCAGCAGTCAAATAGACATATTTCGCTCTTTCTTTTTCATCTGCTGGTAAGAGATCCTCAAGAGTTTCGTTTTCCTCGAATTGTATGTTTTTCCATTTGGCATAATTTTGAATTGATTTATCAAAACGTTGCCTAAGTCTTTTGTTAAAACTTGAAATGGTTAGGCCAACCTCATACTTTGAATGTCTTTTGGCTGAGTAGCATCTAGTTATTTGATTGCTCATGGATACGATTTCTTTATCATTCATCAATTCATCGAATTCGCAGTCCATTATGATATTGACACCACTTGGCTCTTGTTTCTGAGGAAGCTCTTTTTTGGCCTCCTGGTGATAATTGCTTTCTTCATCATCTAAACCTTTCATCTTTCTTTCCGATTTCCTCTGGCGTGCGACTCGCTTTTTCTCTCTTCTCTTCAATCTAAAGTCATCCTTTTGCTCTTCCCATCTCTGTTGTTTCTGCAACCTTTTCCAAGCATTTTTTGACATACCCTCGGGCAACTCAACCTTCTGTCTCTTGAATTCGCCAACAATTGCATGTTCTAGATTCGCGGTCTCATTGGGTGGGGAGTTTGTTGACGACATGTTGTTGAACTAACTGATTTTCCTCATCTCGCATTTTGTCTTTGTAGCATGTCAGTTGGCGCGCGTACACATCATAATTTCACTGGGCTCGTTGCGCTACTTTTTATCACTTTTAATTTCAAATTCAGAAGGCTCGACAAAAGCTTACATGTTTGTGTTGTACAAGTATTGCTTAAAAGATAATACACTTATTATTATGAAAGGATATGAATACTTCAGATAGGGAAATTTTAGCAATTAGATTGGCGCATCTCATGAGTGCCATCCTATGCGCGCAAAGAAAGTTAATCATGATGTAATGATTTATCATCAACTCTGGGTCTGATGTTACTTTCCCTCAAATTTTGCTTTTATTTCCATTCTTAAATCAGTGACCAGTAGAAACTACCAGTAAGCCGTTCATGTGTAGCAAACAAAAAAAGTTGATTTGCTTGGGTTGTTCCGTTCTTTCTTTTTCACTCACATACGAAACTCAAAACTCATGGCTGATTTTTCGAAATACACAAGCTCTTGAACTAAAAGCAAACTGTTGTTGCAAGTCAAAAAGAAAACGGTAAACAAAAAAGTCTTTCAAGAATAAGGCTCATATTCGGCTTATACAGATCACGCTTTCTGTCAGATTTTAGAATTATCAATGACGATTGGGAGTGAGTGAGTTGGCCATTAAAGCAGAAGTCTTGACATACACCTCTTGTGATATTCCAAAATTTGGGCTAGTAAATATGTAATCTTGTTATTCACTTCAGCCCCCAAGGCACTGGTTGAATGAATTTTGAATTTAAAATCATTCTAACCGCTCTTTATTGTGCCATATTTACTGTTGATCCTTTGTTCTGGTATAAAATGCTCAATGCTGACACGTGGTAAAGAATATAGGAAAAGTTTCGTGTCACTGCTTGTATTTGCATTCAAGTGAGGAGCTTGCTTCAATGTCTCAGAATTAAAGTAATCTAACGCAATATTAACTTTCATTTGAAGACTTGTAGGATATGGATTTTCTGATTTATCCAATGTTATGATTAAGATATTCCGTCTTCTTTTTTTTTCTTTTTCACGTAAAAGACTTAATCAAATTCTGAATACATAATAATAGAACAAGCATGAACTTGCTAAATAGACTAAAGTTTATGTAACTCTAGATTGTTAAAAACCATTCAGGGGTATTATGTGGCTTCTACCTGTCCATACTGCTTTAATCCTCGAACTTAAACACCACTTTCTTATTGAATGATTGTTTAGGCTTTGGGTTCTCTTTTCCAGATTCAAACTTCTGAATAACATCTTTCACAGAGTATGAGTCTATTGTAGTAAATCAACAAGCTTGTGGTTCAAACATAAAAGCTGTATGGAATTGAAAATTCACACCGAGGTAGTGAAACTGAAGCTGCAGAATATTGGCCATCGGTGATACCCATGAGCTACAGACAATCAATACTCGATTCCAAGTTTTTTGCCACAAAATTGAAATCTGTTCGGATCTTAATAAGCTTAGGGCTGAATTCAATACTACTAGCCAATGCTTTCTTCTTTTTGTGTTTTAAACGGACCTCTGGGAAAAGAAACATATAAAGTAGAAGTGTGTGCCGTATACACAAGAACAGACTTTTCAATGTAGAAGTCAAAAAAAGCAAAGAACAAAACCACGGTACTTGAAAAGTGTGTGTTCGAATGACTTTTTGAGCCCAAACACCACAACAATGCTCTAAGCATGAAACTATTAAGCCAGCGATGTGAACGAAACATCAGGCACCGAGAAGCATTAGAAAGCTTTGGGCCCTCATCTAGAATTAATCAATCCTCCATTATCGTGGGTATTCGACTCACCCCTGGGACAAATTCTCTTTTTATTTTTGTCTTTGTTGTGTAGCGATTCTTTTTCAAGAAGCAACCTTTGACACACCAAAGTATAGTCATCTTTCTCCAAAGACACTTCACTTCACCTGTTACAAATAAAATCTTACAACAAAGAGTGAAAAAAAAAAGAATCTTTTTCTGAGAGGGTCTGAATTTTTCGAGAATTTATTCCTAAGCCATATCTACAACAACTGCGAAACATCCAAATACTGGAGGCAAGAGCTAAAATTTTCCGAGCCCATGAGCTTGAACTCAATGTTGGCCCCATTATTTGGAAAACTTTACAAAATTAAATTGGTTCGTCACCACGATTTTTAAGGTCTACACTTGAAGGCGTGGCGAGTCGCAGGAAGTTGGCTCGTTAAGTCCGCTACAACCATCTGAGTTGAAGCGACTACTACAGGAGACTTTTCCCAGGAATCGATGACGTAAATCCAATACGTAAACAGATACGGGCCAAGAGGACCGTCCAGGCCGTGACGAACGGAAGGGGACGGGCCGAGTTTCGACACTTAGTACGTAGCTGGGAGCTGTTGAAAGGTTTTTTATATATAGCATTTATACAGTTTTGCCCCTTCAATCAGATGAATCTACCAAAAAAAATCGTTTTTATCGGTATTAAAGTCTTTGAATAGTACAGCATTGATCACATAATAGGTGAGTTTTCAAGCTTCTAGGTAGAGGAATACTGAAGTTGCAGCCCCCCAATTAGCTGTTCTTGTTCTTCAGATTCTGTTTCACCATTCTCGTTGTATAGGAAGAATTGAATGAATATTGTGAAGTCCAAACCCAAAGTTCCCAAAGACCCAACTAACCAGGATAAGTTCACCCAAATATAATTCCAGCTCATATCAATAGCCAAAATAGAGATGACATACGTCAAATTTCCTAAACAAGCGAAGAGAAAAAACATGAATGAAATCCCCTCGCAAGACTTTCGTTCGTAATTCAACAATATTTGGGGTATTCTTGACCCTAAATATAAAATCGCACAGAGCCACCCAAAAAATTGCGCAAGAGGATCAAATTCCATCTCTTCTGGAGCTTTATGTTGCTTGCCGTGATTTTTGGAGTATGATATGTACCAACTGATCAAGCCAGCCGAAAATACAAGGGAAACCATGAATAGTTTGTGCAAGAATGCCTTGACTGGGCTGAATCTTGAGTTCGAATTTGTGACGGTGATTTCTGATTCCACTTCAATCAACTCTCGTGATAAAGCCGTTTCAAGAACGTCATCATTGAGAGGATTTGCTGGTGATAGATGAACAAAATCTGGTTGCTTACCATCTCCATACATAAGGCACTGTAACAAGAGCACTACATCTGCCAAAGTGTAGTATACAGCAAGAACTATCATCGTGGGTAAAACGCCCTGTAAGACTGCCCCTAAAACATTGAAAACGTCCCCTGCTAGCCATAGAACAATAAACATTAAAGATAAACCATCTGATGATTTACGACGAAAATTTTCGTAAATTTGCGGAGCGAACACAATAATCCAACAAGCTAAAGAAATAGAGCCTGTGATACCAGACACAACCTGAGCATCTATAATGACTGGTGGAGGTGGGGCCATCCTGGACTGTGGAAATTAATCTTATACTGTTGAAGTCTCTGGGCAATAGAAAAGATGCGATAGTATTTGAGGCACGTGATTCAGGTTTTCAAGTTGTGAGAAAGGCGGGTAGAATTGTGAAAGATCCACGCCTAATTACAAGTTTTTGTACATGTTCCATTCAGGAGGATGTAATTGAAAGTATATCGGGAAAAGAATGAAATGATTAAGAGCAAGAGTTACTATTCAATTCGGAGTTTGCATAATTGAATACTACTTTGCCTTGGGCGTTGGTGCTACAAGGCGCGCGATGTAAAGAAGGTGTCATGAATTATATAAGCTTCTTGTCCCAGGTTGCATACCGTCAAACTAGCACGAGAATCGTGGATAAGGCGGTACTCAAATTTCGACATTTCGGTTAAAAAAACGAAATGGCGCTATGGGCGCTACATCATGCAAAACTTTGTTTGCACTTGTTGAAAGTCAACAACAGCATGTCATCGACGATGTATAAATTAAAGTGCTGCTCCAGTGAAAACAAATTTTTGATACTGATAAAACTTATCTTTCTCATTTCATCAGACGGTAAAGTTTTATGTAGCTTTCCACACACTTGAAGAAGGATACGCTATTTGAGTACTGAATTTGTTGTTTTCATGAATATGTATTGCAATTGAAAAAAAAAAAAACATTGTTTCATCCATTCAGTCGAGGAGCGAGCATCAAGTTGCTTCATAATGAAATACCAAATTTAAATGGTTAAAAATGGTGGAAAGCTAAATTGAATAAGAGCCCGTTTATCAGATCTTACCGAGGCGAGATTAGAAGAAGCATAGTGGGTTTTCTGCTCAGCAAAAAAGTCATGGCATTTCTGCGTATGTCACTCGTTACACAAAAATCATAGAATCTTTAGGTATGTAAGTCATCACACGTAAACTAGATTTATGTATGGTGTCTGCGAGTGACTTCAATTGGTTAGTACTTGTTCTTTCAATAATTTGAAATCGTCCCCTGTTACCCACGAGAAAATCTTAAAACCAGGCTTGTATTCAGAACCTTCACTTGACCAATTATACCTTTCCAAGACAGTAAACCTAGGGAGCCATCCGTCATCACGAACAAACATGAATTCTTTTAGCAAGTAACTGCGTGATCTAAGAAGAAAACCTCGTCAGCGAATATGCTCACATTTGAAGGTGCTTTTCTGGCAAAAAGGAGCGACGAAGACCCGATCTTCTGCATTGTTTAATGAGATGAATTCATCTTCGATCCCTGTCAAAACATTTGTTGATGTGCAGCGCAAAACGGCCCCCTGAGATTTTTCTTCCGCAATTTCCGCACTCAAAATATCTCGAAGTCTCTAAGCCTTTCAACTTGGACTTTTCCTGTCCAAAAATATCTTTTGTACATGACTCAAGGTAGAGGGATGTGAAGGGTTGATTCTCTTTGCCTATTGTTTGTTGCAAGGCGCGGTGACGACTTATGCAATTGACACTGATCTGTCGTATTATACCCGTCACAATGTCATCAAATAAAGACTCAGTCTAGAAGTGTTTAGTAAAGTAGATCTTGTTGGTTCTTCATATAATTATTTTACATACTAAAGCATCAATGGTCACGGAAGCTGTCATTCAGGGTTTAAAAAGTAGATCTCTGATCGATTTAACAAGCATGCTGGCGCACAAAAATGCGGTTGCGGACGCATCTCTGTTCACGTGACCAGGAACTGAATCTCGCTAATTTCTACCTAGTGGAGCTCAGTGTGAATACAAGTAAGAAAGGCCATATGTCAGGGGGTGACGGAGAATTTGACTTGATCAATGATGACTGCATCGAAGAGTCCATAAATGATTGGGGATTGATCAACCAGAACCAGAGCTCATCAAAAATTAACGATGAAACTCTCCCGAAAAGGTCAGAGAAATTTTTCGATCAAGACGGCTCGGATGCACAAAAACTGAAATTAGAATATGCTCGTGATCAAATGTATCTAGCACTTCTGCACATTCGTGGGCATCATATTAAGCAGCTTTTGGTAGGAGTATGGATTCATTCCAAAAGAAAAGCTTTTATCCCGCACGCCAAAGGCAGCTTCTTCAAAGACATGGGGGCTCCTCATGTCTATAAATTGAAAAAAAAACTTCAAGGAGTATGGCTTAGTGAAATAGAAGCCATATACTTGACCGAGAGGGGATCGCTTGTAATGTACGCAGCAAATGATCAATTTCTCGAATTTATGGAGAACGATAACTTGCTGTTTAATTACGAGACTTTGACACACCTTACTTTGGCCCATTTACAAACTACTGCTTTCGGCCTGAATTGTGAACTTGTAGACAAGTACAAAGTTTTTGCATTATTGAAGAGATTAGGTTATTCCGTAATGGAACACAGAGCTCTTCATATACTGTTAGATCAATGTGATCTACCTTCTGAACCGGAGGGAAAGAAGCATTTGTCTTTCTTTTCCGCTATTCAATCATTTGGCGTATCCTTTGGAACCACACTAAGAAGACTTTACACATTGTTGCTCGAAAAGCAAAGCCACTTTCTCACCTACACGCTGGTTTATAAATCACTCGCTCTCGTTCCCACAAGCGACTTCATGAGTTTCGGTCCTCCTTATGCCTTAGACCCACGATATCGAATTATATTTAATGTCTGGAAACCTTCTCCGCATTTTAGCAAGAAAAATCCTCCAGCACCGGATTTTCAGATCGGAATTCTAAACACATCAAAAGTAGCATTCCCAGACCTTGGATCTATCCAGGGAACTTGGGCTTATCTTGACAATAAGCGTGACACTGAATGCATTCGGAAACCCAAGGAAACTAAAATTTCCAAAACAACCGATGTATCCAATAAGACAAAGAAAGAAATGAAAGCACAAAACAAGGCAGAGCGCGAATCTAGACTTGACCCCAAGCTTCGAAATAGAAATAATTATCTCAGAAACAGGGACAAGTTACTTAAGCAAGGTACCACTGGGAGGTCAACTGTTTTCGCGGTTGTAGACAATGGTGTTGTGAATTTCACAACATTCAACGAAACTGATTTTAGATTGCGATACTGTGCGAAGGATTTGAACGAATTTGAAACGAGAGAGGATCATGGTATTGTATGGAATGAAAGACTAGATGTTTGATCACTCATTCTTCACGTTCAATTGCTCAACCAGTGACACTGAAGACTTGGAATGGGAAGAGGCAATGCGTGCATCATTTAAGAATTGTCTGACGACTTGCAGCTTATCATCGAGACGTTCTTTTTTACCGAGCAACGCCTCGTCCTTCCATTTTGAACTGTATGTTTCGAAACTCAGCTGAGAAACTTTTTCTTTGAAGTAAACAACAGCATCGTCGAGAAGGTGTTGAAAAAAAATCTCGTTTGACTTATTTCGTGTATAGAATGTCATCAAGTTTTCGACCCACTTGTCGCAATATTTCGCATCTGTTTTGAAGCATAACCCAAAGAAGCGATCAAATGTGTCTGCCATAATCGCAATTATCTTTTCCATCGAGTCATACTTATTTTCTTCAAGTTCAGCTAGCGACTTTCTAAAAGGCGGGAACCATTCGAGCCGATTCAAGATCATACTGCGGTACACAACAATTGCCTTGAATTCTTTCAATTTATTATTTTCATCTGTAATGTCCAAATGGTAAAATTCGAATGGAGTATCGAGAGGCATCCGTGGATCTGTGGATAATAACCTTCGCTTTACAACACTCTTGAGCGCTAGGTTCCCAAACATACTTTGAGCAACCATGATGTTTTGAATAGTCAAGGGCGAAATCCGTTTCTTTAAATTATGAAGAAAGCTCAGCAACACTCTCTGATCATTTATCATTGCACCAAAAAGGTTTGCGGGGTGTTTTTTTGTAGACAACCCTTTTTGTAAAGCGAAGGGATCCATTATATCATTCCTAAATGGATTGTATGTATTAAGACGGCAGAAATCTAGGTGAATTGGGGGTTCGTCATGCAAAATGGACTCACCTATCATAGCTTTTGAAGCAGTGCGTCTTATGGCATTGTTTAGAGTCGCATTTGCTTTTCGAGTGTTCTCCGCATAAGATCGACCCAAACTCTCCATACAAAGATATGATGAGTCCCGCGCATACTGGTCTTTGAAGGCAGATATGTATTTTTGCAAGATATTCCTGGCATGACTTGGGTTTGATCTCTTAAAGATATCAACATTACTTCCGAGTTGAAGGTCTATGAGAATATCAATAGTTTTCAAGTCAAATATATTTTCACCGAGCAGAGCCATGTTTTTGCTTTCGAAGGCTTCGGGAGCAGAGTCGTATAACTTCAACACAGAGTCTCTTGTTTCCATTTTTGTACTGTGTGCATTATGGAGAATACTTAGTATGCGTTCCATTGTGTTGATCGAAGAGTCCAACGAGAGCTCATCAAGACTCTGAGAGCTCTGATCAGACAAGGTCCGAGATATTTGTCTATATGAGACAAATTTTGTTCCCATACATTTATTTGCGCAAAGGGGGCGGTGGATGAGACGAAGAAACATCGATGAGGATCCTTGTTTGAGTAGTGTAAAACGGCTTCCGTGAGGTCAATTGGCCAGTACATTTCCGCGCATCCGGCAATTACGACCTGACATAAGTCGCCCTGTGGGGTACATCAGAAGCACGGATTGGTGAACCTCTTACGTGAATTTTTCAGGCACGCTAGACTTTCAAGGCCTTGATTGCTGGATTGAGAATTAATAAGCTCCGTGCATATGACTCTTCTAAGAAGTATCTATATACTTATCCATTGTGTGATCAAAAATCCACCAGTAATACTCGGGAGCTGTCGTCGGGATAGATGTAAGTGCTCGTCCTTCACCCGTCATGTAAGAAATAAACATTCTTGTTAAACACAACTTTGCATTGCACAATTGGAACCACACGACATAACCATTTTCCGACGAAGCTAAAGATTTCTCCGAGTAGACCTCCATGTCGATGTTCCTTGATGATCTGATTATCTGGCCCCAGAGATTTGTCTCGTCACGAAACTTTCATTCATGCGGAATTGAACATGGTGATTAAAATCATAGTATATAGACCATCTGAAACCTGCTGTATACCTTCATGTAATTTTTTCTAAAATGGGTTTTCCGTCACAAAGATTTTTGATGTTCTTAGCCAGTGGGGTATGGGATCCCAAGGGTTTTTTCTTTTTTTTTGTTTTTTTATTGAGAACACCAGAAGTGGACAGTAACGGACCACTGGGCTGAGCATCAGTGCTTTTATGCGGAATGCTTTCGGGAAGCTTCCTTTGTTTTTGCTTATTTTTGGGTTTGCTTTCGTGCTCTGAGAAATTGGAGGTATGGGAAGTGATTCGCTTGCTCTTGAGTTTTGGATCATTTGGTTTGTCTGCATGTTTGTGATCTTTCCTTTTGGAGCCTTTTACAATACCTGGGGAGAAGCTGCTTTGATTCAAGTGTTCCAGAGAAGTCGGTGTTGAGAGCTTAAGCTTTGTCTTCTTTCCTCTTGTTTTTGATCTGCAAGTAGCCAAAACCTCATGGATGTCGACGTGTCCCTCTTTTTGGCCTCTTAGGCTTGCGAACAATTTAAACACTTCGGTTTCAATCGGAATTTCGGAACTTGTTGTCTGGCTAGTATTGAGCTCACCGAATATAGGCCTCATTACGTTACATTTGATGTTGTCTTCAGTTGTCGTTTCTTTGAACAGAACATGGCTTATCTCTCTTTTGAAATTTTCTGCCAAAGCCGGGGTTTTGAATTTGACGAAAGCAACAGAGAAGCAAGGTTCTTCGAAAGGTTTTGAAGCTTTTTTTCCTTTCTTGTAGGTGAAGCTTTCGAAGCCTGATCGGAAAGTGAGCGAGATTTTCTCTGCCTGTTCTCGAAAGTCCATTTCTTCGAGAGTTGGTGGTAGGAGTCTCACGGCAACTTTTGTGTCGGGATCACCATACTCAATCAACAGGCCAGTCTTCTTCTGCCTTTGCTTGCGCCGTACTCTCTTCGATTTGATATTTTGCGCTACTTTTTTGCTCGGCTCCATAGCAGTTTTTTTCAAGTATGGAAAAAGCATTTGTGAAGACGCTGCGCTTCGCGATTCTTGAGGCAGGAAGAGTGAGGTGTTCCAAACCGAAGAATCGATAATATTAAATTACTCAACTAAACATTTTAGTTGGAAAAAGGATCATTGCCCTCCAAGAAACACTGTGAGACCGTCACTGAGTTTTCTTGTGTCAAAGTATAAGGGTCTCTTTCTCAGTCGGGCTGAAAATATTGCACCGGTTTATCGTGCGATTTCAATAACACTCCAATACTCTTTCCACACCATAGTACGATCGACTAACACACTACGGAAAACGATTGTTTGGCATGACGAGGTTGCAATCAACAGGAATTTGATTTTGTATGAATGTTTTCAATTTCGGTACTCCTTCATGTGGGTCAGCTGCCGCATATTCCCTTCGCGCAATGTGTTGAAGAATGCCGCACGTTGAGTAACAAACCAGTTTTCCAAAGAGCCCAGAAGGCATCAATATACTGCTGTTAATCATGGAATGCGTGGAGGACTTTTTACAGAGACTTCAAAACTGTACCTGTCTAGATCTGAGGCAACAACCTCTAAAGCTTCTAGAGTTGCTTCGGCTACATCCTCAGATGAACCCGTTTGTCGTGAAAATAAACAATTTGGGACATCTCAGTGAAGGCCAGATTCTGCTTTTGATAGAAAGAAGGCATTGGTTCAATGGTGCATGGCTGTCATTTGATCAATTGATTGTGTCTTTTTTGAGGTTATGCAACCAAGTCAACCCATGGTCCCTATTGGAATCATTCGATCTTTATACAACATACCTCAATGATATAACCGTTGCCTTCATGAATAAGAAGCACGGATATTTGATAACTTACTTGCTTGAGGATGTTTTGAAGCAGGTCTTGTACATGTCTAAACTGTTAGATTATCATATGTTGCATAGAGAAATGTGCCGCAAACCGAGACTAAACTTCATGGCTTCCATCCTTTTGAAAATTTTCAACAACATAAGATCACAGATAGGTGCAGATGATTACATTGATGCTGTTAAGAAATCAATAATGGTGCTTATAGGCGTGAAATTATGCCAAACCTATTTTCAGCTTTCCAATCCACTTCTCTGTCAGAACGTCTTTTCGAATATGGGTAATGCTAACTTAGACTTTAGCTCATATCATCCAAATCAACAGCTACAATACAGGTTCTACTTAGCTAAATTCTACATTGCTAAATATGAATTCGTTGATGCATTCGAACATTTGGATTGGTGTCTAGCGCGTGTACCATACAATTATTCTGTTGACAGTATGAACGTTTCCACAATACTTCGTCAGTTTTTGCTTGTGAGTATCCTATTGGGCAAGAGACCCAAATTCGGTAGCTTCTCAAGACGATATTTTTCAGCTCCTCTGAAATGCCCAAAATATTTCTCTATATACGCTGAGCTCGAAAATGCTATAAGATTGGGGAATTTTTACAGACTTCACAATTTAATCAACGATGCAGAGATTTCGAGCTTTTTAAAGCGTCAAAAATTTGCATCATTTTTCAGTTCAAAGGCATATTTGATTACTCTTCGAAATCTAGTCAAAACCATTTGGCTTTCTCAGGGAAAGCAAGTACGACTCGGGTATGATGCCACAAAGCAAGGTCTCTTGTTATCATTGAATGGTCTTGAGTTGTCATCGGTGTCAACAATGAACTCAAGTCCCAAGCAGCATATCTTGAGTACGAATTTGGATGATCACTCTATAGAGAATTGTCTCGTCACATTGATTGACCAAAATTTACTCCGTGGAAAAGTTTTTCCAAGACTACGTGTGGTATCGCTTGCCAAGAATGAGGTTTTTCCTGATATTTCAGCCAACTATTTTCTGAAATTTGGAAATGGTTCAGGTGACACCTTGAGGCCGGCAGATCAGTGGATTAAACGCGGGAGCTAATGATGCTGGATGTTTGCCTCGATTACGCGAAAGTAAATACCATCTTCCCAGAAATTAGGCTTTATTATGTAGCTAATATTGTCAGATGTAGAATAAGCATTTGCCTGTTTTTCTTTGAGAAGCTTCATCCCAGTATAATACTAAAGGAATTAGACCAGTTTACACTTTCCATGAATGAGTTTGGTCTCAGAAGCTCTACTAATGCGTTTGTACAGCCACTCAAAATTCTGTCCATTTTTATTCCTCTGTTGTCGGTCTGTAGGTCGGTAAGGAGTCACTAGAACTTGCCATAGGTCAAATAGAGATCCCTATGTCCCTCAAGTTTTCCAGTATGCACCCATTCTACATGCATCACTGCAAAGACCTAAAACACACTGTCAACATGTTTATATTCTACTTCACTTCGAGTGCACAATCTGTCTTGAAAAGTAAATGCTGCTCCGACATAAAACAGTATGCTATCATCTACAATAAAGCTTCCAAATGATGATCTCACCATACTTTTGAAAGGATAGTTTTCGATCTCATCGATTGTGAAATTATATATACAAGTTATTGATTTCTTCCTAAAGCATAAAGCTTGAAATCTTTCTTTTTAATTTTACCTTCAAATTTTTCTTGTGCTCTTTGCGCAACACCCCGAACAATTTTGGATACTTTGTCATGTCCAATATTGACAGCAGCAGTATGTAAATGTCTAAGCTCTTTCCAGGTCCATTTGAATTGATACTCCGTACTGACCAATATAGCCAAGGCATCATCAAGAAGCCCGAGTTTGGTAAGACAGCTCACCATCGAAGCAGCAAAGGCAAAGTCAGATTTTGTTCTTTCCAGAGCACTTAAACTTCTGAAATGAGATGACTTTCTGTAGTTCCCCCTTTCCTGCCAAACCTTCTGAGAAAATCCATAGTCTTTGTTTTTCGCAGCTGCATTAAGTGCAATGATATATGTTCTAGTGGTCCTCGGGAACTGCAGGAATTGTTTGCTTCGACTTAAATCTAGAATTGGACTTTTTGTGTTGAGTGTGGTATCCTCTGTTACACTCTCAACACAGAGATCCAAGTTCGTTTCATGTTTGTTTTGATGCTCGTGATCATTCTCGGGATGAAGACTCTCAACAATTCTAGTTGCTGGTACCCCTGAGGTATCAAAGCATGTGAATTCATCATATCGATCCACAAAGTCTTTTATCGATCCAAGCTTTGCAGCAATATCCAAAAACATATTGATACTTTCTCCACTGATTAAATTCGGGTTCATTAGAAGTGTGTGGGCCATTATAGCACTAGATTCTGACATAAACTCTGACGTACTCGAAAGCTCTATCAACGGAAGAAATGGGATCGATTTTTTTGGATTGCTGAACCGAGGCGAATAGTCGGCCGTATCAAGAATATTGCGACGGAAGTTTCGGCCTGACTCATGAACTAAGATTGAAGGCACCTTATATATCAGATTATCAGTTGAAGTTCCACTTTTCGAATAGGCTAGCATGAGAAAGCTAAATGATCTTGGAGTCACAGATCCCAGCAAGTTCAAGCTTTGATACAAAGCACGGGCTAATGGAAGATCACCATCCTTTGCAGCCAAGTAGACCATATACTCGAGTGTAGGGACTGTTGGTTCCCACTGTCGCTCATAAATCTCAAAGATAAAATCCCACGCTTTAAGTTTTAGCAGCTGTCGTGTCATGCATCCTCTTGCCAAAGCAACCAATATTTTTTGATTAACCGGTAACCCCCTTGTTCTCATTTCCTCGAACAAATCCAATGCTTTTTCGATGTCTTTATTGTTGACGTATGAAACAATGATATCTTGATATTGATTCACCCCTGGTGCCATGTTCCCGGCAAGAAATTTCATCAGATCAAATAATTGAACTGCTTGTTTGTGGTCTTTCGTTTTGTATACGCAAGTACTCATGACATTTGTGTAAACATTTGATGATGGTTTAAGACCACGTTTCTTCATTTCCCCTATTATATTCTCCATGCTTTCTATCCTTTTACTCTTACCATATGCCTCGATGAGTATTTCGTAGGTCTCGCGGGAAAGTGATTCATTTTTGGAGAGTGATCTCATTTCTTGTACATAATGTTCCACTAGAGCCACTCGCTCATTGCTGATTTCCCCACCCGCGATTAAGCCTTTAAGATAAGCATTCACAACTTTGGGTGATTTTTGAACCCCAGCATCGAGTAAAAGACGCTCAATTTGAGGAAATACTATAACAAGTTGATGTTTTGGGATGGAGTATATGAGTTTTCGAATGTCTACTTCTGGAATATCTTTGAATCCTCCTTTTGCTTCTATCTGTTTAAAAGCAAACACCCAGTTCTGGTATTCTTTGGTGACTAGGTACTTCACTGCAGGCCCTAGTTTAGTTTTGAAAGAGGTAGGTATACCAACTGCAGGGGTTAAAAGTGAGGCACTTTTGGGATCAAAATCAACTACCCGATTTTCTGGCAATTTGTCAAGTTCTTCCTGACTTTGTCCTTGGTTTTCGTGGTGTCTCTCGTGACGAGGAATTGCGTCTGTAACTTCTGCCGGTCCCTTGGAATCCCTAAATTTTCGGTTACTGACATATTCAGATACACTGGAAGCTAAATTCCGAAGTTCGCGGTACTCATGTGATAGCTCTGACTTTTCCTTGTACTTTCTTTTGACACTTTCCACTTCAGTTGATCGCTTATGATTTTCCTTTTTTGTTTTTGTTCTTCGCTTTCTATCCGCGCTGAGAACAAAAATTGTTCGTTTCAAAATAATCTGCGAGCTATAAGACCTGACTAAACCATATGTAGGTTGTAGGTTCATGACACAATTAGGTAACTTCAAAGAATATACAAATATTAGCACCTCAGAGATGGAGATGGAGATGGAGATGCGCAGCGCCATGGCTTGAACATGCAGTCCATGGTTATACAGGTGGGCGCAAAAAAAGTCTGCAGGGACTTTGATTTCAATCATGATATAGACGTGTAGCAATATTCACATAATGTAGTGGTGTATTACCTCAACGACACAGCCTGGAGATTTTAGACGGCCGCGAATTTAAATATGAAGTTTCGAGGTTTGAGTTTTTTGTCTGTCATAGGTTCATATCTCTCGCATTATATATTATGGCCAAGTTTCACGAAGTGCTTTATGAGCCGAATTACATATATCTCGGAATATAAATATCACGTCATATATAAAACCGCAGTTGTTGTTTTGATCACTATCAGACGGAAGTTTGAGTAACCTGTTTTCTTTGCAAGCTTCGCTTCTTCTTCTATTCAAACATGTGGTACTAAGTGTTAATATTCTATTTGGCATGAGCGGTATATCACCGTGTTCCAGTGACCACTCGTTGCACCAGATAGCCCATATAAGCATATAGTTTTTTACATAGTTTCAATTTCAATTTTGAAAGGACATGAGGTATCTACTTTCGTGTTCTGGCTGTAAAAAAAAATATGAGCCACATAGCGCCAAAATTTCTGCTGCAATTATCTGAAAAAAATATCGCGAAGAAGGTAATATTTCTGATAAACACCCAACTTTCGTTATATAGTCTTACACTTACACGGAGAAAATTACATAAGTGATAATTTATCTTCTAGCTTATCCATATCACACCATAATTACATCTCAGTCCATTATTGTCGAAGACAGTGACTACCGGTGTCCATTCTGCATCAAATCCCAGGTTGGATAATCTGTGTATCGTATCAAGGTCAGAAAATACATTTACGAAAGTATTCTTGACAAGTGGATCACTTAAGAACTCCCTCAAATCATTAATATCTTGACCTGTGAACTTGGTAAAGAGTTCATCTCCTAAAGGTACAGAGACAACATCAAACCTTCCTGTGATATTTTCTCTTGTATTGGACACTGATGTCAGTTCGTCGTCACTGTCTTCAGCGTACATGTCAAAAGTTCTCTCAAAAGTCAATCCTCCCCATTCAACGATAGCTCCCCGCGGTAATGCCGTTACTTGTAAAATAAGCAAGTGATCCAAAAAGCATTGACTAATTTCAATTTCGCTAATGTAGCGCTTCCAAATTTCAGCGACCAAAGCTGGCGGTATTTCTTCAGTGATGTAACAAATTATGTTGGCTATTTTCCCCACATTAATGAGTGCTTTCACTTTGTAGAGATGTTGCAAAGAGATTATTGATTGCATGGAGGATTGCATGGAATGATTGATGACCATATCACAAGGTATCAAAGGTATTTGGCCCGATAATGTTGCAATTTTGAATGTTTCGCGTGTTCCAACTATGGCCTGTGAATATGGTCCAATGTTTTGAGGTGCCCAATAGGACCTGGAGCGTATATGAATTCCTGATTTAACACTTGGCTCTTGCATGACCATGCAGGATATCTGTAACAAATAAGGCGCTGGAAGAGTTGTTTCAACACAAACTCTCGAAGGAGGAAGAAAGATACCGCGAAAAAAAGTTTCATATACGGCATTGATTTTGGAAAAGTCTGCCATGTTTCGAACAAGGACAGTCATATGTTGAATTCGTGAAAGCAGACAATCGTCCTTGAAAAGGTATTTTTTAATATGAGTGAGAATCTCCCCAGTTTGCTCCTCTATGCTTGGTAGAGTGCTCGTCAAATTTCCCAAATAAAGCGTTTGCCGGGTATGACATCTCGACTTTCGAATATTAAAGTGTGCACCTTGATGATTGCTTGAATTTGCAACATAATTGGGCATTTCAGAGAGTCCGCTTCCTAAAGCCTCAAAATTTTCTAGAAATAAAGAGGGGCATGATAAGGATGCAGTCTGGTCATTTTTTTCTTTCTCCACAACCTCGACTTCGAGAGAAAGATAAGAAGCATCCAGGGAGTGCAAAATAATCTTCAGGTGTTTAACACGTAATTTTTTAACAAAGAAAGGCGTATCAAGAACTAAAGATTCAAATTCCCCACCTTCTCCACAAATGTGTACATCGTACATGGCGTTAAGCTTTATCAATATAGGCAACATTTCCAGCAACAGTTTTCCCAAGTGTTTTTCGGTAAGTCCTATGGCTGCAACTTTAATCAAGATTGCCTCTAGGCCCAGTTGGCACATTTCCAGCATAAGCTCTGACTGATCGCTTTGCCAAAGATAGGCTAAGCAAGTCAATTTTAGCCGATCACATACATTTTCTACTCGTGTCCTTTGATAATGTGATAGAATTGCTCCACAAGAAACCCCCTCGATATCAGGGTGCTGTCTTTTTATATCCTTAAGCAATTCATACAAATCTTCCGTCTCATCATTACTGGTGACTTCGTATTCAAGAGAAACATTTGAAGAGCTCCCACTTATAGCGCGTCTGTATAGGGGAACTTCACCGTCAATGCATTGTCTGTAATATTCAATAATGTCATGTCCGACAGTCTGAAACATGAACGAGTCAAGTTCATTCACCGAAGAATCGCTTGGATGTAAGTTAGCTAGCGCCAGGAGCGTATGCCCATTGTTCATACATTGCATAATATTATAGAAAGAATCTTTTCCACCTGATATGAGAGCAACAAACTTCATCTCTAGTATTCTTGGTATATATAGATTTTAACTCTGACCTATGTGGGACATGAGAATTGAATCTTGTCTGCCGTTATGTTCAGCACCCATAGTTTTGGCGCGCATTAGCTTGTACCCTGGCGATGAGATAACTCCACGACGCATACGATGCGTTTTGATCACATACACGACACCCGCGCGAGAACTATGAAAAATTTTCATGAATATAAAAAGGTCATAATCCGCGCAGTTAACTCGAATCATACAACACATTTCTTTTAGTCAATATGCCTCGTATGTTTCTACAATAGATACTGGTTGTCTATGAGGATTCGGGCCCTCAACAGAAAACATAGACTTATCTTGTCTACGATGCATTGCATGGACTTCACCCAAAGATGATACCTCAACTGCCCCTAAGGCCGTGACTGAATCCCGACACTTCAGTTACAACTAGCTAAATTATAGTAGGCAGAAACTTTCGAATCAAAGCTATGCCGCACTTCAAATTTTGCTGTGGCTGTAATCTGTTTCAGGCTCATTTTGATTGGATGAAGATTTCGTAATGCTTTCGGCTTAACATATACTAACAAATAATAGGTGCTCCAAGAACCTACTCCAAGACTTACTCTGTCCCAAAGCAACCATACGAGTCTGCTCGTTTGGACGCTGAGTTGAAGTTGGCCGGTGAATTCGGTTTGAAGAACAAGAGAGAAATCTACAGAATCAACTTCCAATTGTCCAAGATTAGAAGAGCTGCTCGTGAGTTGTTGACCAGAGATGACAAGGACGAGAAGAGATTGTTCGAGGGTAACGCTTTGATCAGAAGATTGGTTAGAGTTGGTGTTTTGCCAGAGGACAAGATGAAGTTGGATTACGTTTTGGCCTTGAGACCAGAGGACTTTTTGGAGAGAAGATTGCAAACCCAAGTTTTTAAGTTGGGCTTGGCTAGATCTATTCACCACGCTAGAGTCTTGATCTCTCAAAAGCACATTGCTGTTGGTAAGCAAATTGTCAACATTCCATCTTTCATGGTGAGATTGGACTCTCAAAAGCACATTGACTTCGCTCCAAACTCCCCATACGGTGGTGGCAGAGCTGGTAGAGTCAAGAGAAAGAACCAAGGTAAGGGTGAGGATGCCGAGGAGGCTGACGAGTAAGTCATCAGTACATAATTTAATTCTTTTTCCTCTGAAAGTTCTTTTGGTTCTGGTTTCCGTCACCACTCTTTTAGTTTTTGATAACCATTTGTTTAGTAAAGATATGGTATGTTCTTTTCTCAATCAATGTGATTATAGCTGTTTTGCAACCCATGATCCGCGACTTTCCAGCACAGAGTATGAGTTCGTATGTTCATCATTACTTCCTTCACATTTCACGAAGCTCAAGTCTCACAGTCCGAAAAGGCTGAATCTGAAAAGTACTGGGTCCTCGTCCCAGGCGGCACTACAGACTGAAAAATTCGTCTTTGCTTAACAGTCTCCTGGTTTGAATTTTCAGAACCTGACTATAGTTTTCTGAAAGCAACATCGCATCAGGAATACTAATGATGTTTTCAAGCTCTGTTGAGTAGGTGAACTATGTTTCTTACAACCACCAAGCCGAAACTGAAAAAAAAGGCAAAGTGGCGTAATCTAAGCCAGTGTAAAACATTTCAGACGACTTTCGCTTTGAAGTATAAATTTAATCACTTCTAAAACTCTGAAACTAAAAGGATGTAGTCGCAAGAGCCGCTTGATAAAGAACACGTGACATCATACTACGGAGCTTCACACCCTTCTCTCCTGAGAAATCTGAGGAGATGACACCCCTACCTTGATTTGCAGCTACAATGGCTTCCCAACTAGAAACCTCCAAATCGAATTCTGCGTATGAAAATGCTGTACATACGTGGGCCCAAATCGACTTGTCGAATGTTCAAAAACGGCTTGATGAGCAGGGAATCGAGCTCCGACGCGAGCAGAAAGAATCTCTCTCGAATCGTCGAGACTTAGCACAGAAAACCAAAGATTTTAAAAAACTTGATGATGAGCTGAAACTTTTAGAGTTCAATCAACTCCTCAAACTGTATCAAAATGAGATTGATACCCTCACGACGAAACAAAAGAAAGCGGAGTCATATTTTTTTGGCTTTTACCGTGTTATCGCAGAAGCCCCCGATCCTAAGCCATTGCTTCAACTTTCTTTGAAAAAGATCAATGATCACATGAAAAATGAAGAACTCACGAATGAAATTTTAAGACTTAAAGATGAGTTAATAAAAAGAGCCGACTACGACTTACTAAAGCAGAGACTTCTAAGCAACGAACAAGGCACCGCCGAACTTATAGCTGCAAGGTTAAAGCAGCAAGAAGACATGTTCAAAGCTTTGATTGATGAAAAAGAGTCAAATTGGGCGAGTGTTAAGAACCAACATCAAAACCAATTAAACATGTTGAAGTCCACAATTGAAGAGTTGAAGACGTCAAACGAAGTTGCTGAGTTGCAGCTCTATTCCCATCACCAACAAACTGATCATTCTGCGCCGTCCACGGCTTCTGCCTTGGTTGAAGTAGATCTTTTAACCCGTGAAGTTGAGACGTGGAAAAAGCGTGTCTTCGAACTTGAAAAGAGAAATGAAACTCTACGTACAGATCTTACAGCCTCGAAGATTGACTCCAAGGAAAGTACTTCCAGGGGGGATCTTAGCAAAAGGTTGTCCGAGTTGGAAAGTGAAAATGTTATCCTTCTTGCAAGTTTGAGTCAAGCCCGTGAAAGCATCAAATCATTAGCGAGAGAGAAGGAAAATAAAGCGTCATTAGATTCTGATGAATTGCAGCAAAGGATTCGTGAAATCAACTTTCTAAGTGAAAAATTAAGAAGTATGGACGACTATGAAGAAAATAAACAGGAACTTTACCTCATGCGTCAAATTGAGTTTGGTGAAGGGGAGGCAAATGAAGACAAAAACTTGGACTCGCTTCTATTGAAAAGAAATAAGGCTTTAACAAAGGAGCTTTCAGAACACAGATCTGAACATGAAGATCTCGTGAATAAAATTCAGTCTTTGGAGAAAACCTTGCATATTGTGTCCACAAAACTAGAAGATGCTCAAGCATTCAATGCAAAGTTGGAAAGTGACTTGACTAATGTTCAAGATGTACACAATGTTAATTTCAACGACACTGCTAGTATTATGTCCGTGAAGACACATGGTACACGTCAAGTCGGGAGAGAGGGATCCATAGGTGGTGCTCAGAATCTAGATGATGCTTCGATCTTGCCTATTATCACAAAACAAAGAGATCGGTTCAGGGAAAAAAACAAAAGCTTAGAGGATGACTTAAGAAAACAGCAAAGTACAATCAATGATTTGAGAAGAAAGAATTCACAGTTGCAAACTGACAATGAGGATTTGTATGAGAAAACGCGCTATGTGGCCTCGTTGAGAGGCAAAGACTATAAATCCATGTCCAGAGACTCATCTTATCAAAGAGAAAATGGACGCAAGTTATTAAACCCAAAGTCAAATGTGAGAAATCTTGAGAACCCCTACCATATCAGCTATGAATCAAAACTACACCCCATTGAACAATTTCGACAAAAAGAGCAAGAAAGGGTCAATTCAAGATTGTCGCCAGTTGAAAGGTTGTTTATATTTGTTACCAGGTCAGTGTTAGCAACAAGGACTACGAGGATACTATTCCTTGTATACTGTGTCTGCCTTCATTGCATTGTCATGTTCACTACAATCCATTCGATGAGTCTTAGTGCAAGAATGATTCCAGAGGTTGGACTCAGTCATAGTACTGGGGGTGTAGCGGATGCCAACGGAGGAAAAATAATTCAGGATGCTTCCTTTTAGTAGGTCCTGGTCCCTAAAGAAATATTTTAGCACAAGTAAATAATACTTCAGTCTAAAATCCATGGTATTTTCTGTGTAGGTTCACAACTGCTGGCGATATTTTCCTTGTCGTTATTTCACGATTCGATCATTGAAAATTAGGTTTCGATATCTCATATATAACGTTCATCGTCGAACTATCGTCTAGTGATTACTGGGTGTGCATGATATTGGATGTCCTTATCGCGCAACTTTCCGGACAACAGAAAGTCAGAACGCAGACGCACAACTAGGAAGGAATGCATTCTGTTGTTATCCATAACTACTCCGGTAATCTCTCCGCTATCGAGTTTGGTGAGAAGAACACTATACCACACAATTTCTTGGTGTTTATTGGGGGCTTAGGTGATGGATTTTTATCCGTGCCATATGTGCCACCTTTGGCCGAGGCTATCACTCAACGCTTCGGTAAAAGATGGGTTCTTGTTCAAGCATTAATCAGTTCCTCTTATCTCGGATTTGGAACAGGAAGCTTAAGACGAGACTGTAAAGAATTGTCAAAATTGATAAAGTATTTGAGAACCACCAGAGGAAGCAAAGACTCCAAGGTTATACTAATGGGACACTCGACAGGATCACAAGATACTTTGGAATATATGTCGAAATATAGCTTTTCGGGGGATTGCCCAACAGATCTGAATATTGATGCTGGGATATTACAAGCTCCTGTCAGTGATAGTGAAGGTTTAAAGGAAACTTTCGGGGAAGATCAGAATTTAATCGCTTTAATAGCAAAGTCACAGGCATTGATTGATGACGGGAAGCCAAATGAACTTATGCCTGCTTCGTGTTTGAAATACACATTTGGATCCCCGGTCACAGCTTATCGGTTCCATTCTCTCTTGAGTCAGAGGGGTGACGATGATTACTTTTCATCCTATTTGCACGAAACAGATCTTAAGAAATCATTTGGGCACGTTCTGAGGCCCATATTGGTTTTGTACAGTGGTGATGATGAATTTGCTTCCTCTGATCTTGATAAAAATCAATTACTTGTGCGCTGGCGTGCGGCATGTGATCCAAAGTATTGGAGCAAGCACAGCAAGATTGTGGAGGGTGCCACCCATAACGTTGGGAAACATTCCAAAATAGGTGCACTTGATCAGTTGATTAAAAGCGTTCTTTCGTTTGTAGAGGATGAATTCGAGCGTGTGTTGTGACCATATAGATAGTCAAGGGAGCAATAAAAAACATCAAAGTGTATTATCGTTCTAATATGGTTTCATATTGAGAGATTTTGCACTCTTTCTAAAATTTCTTCACAATATTCATCAAAACTAGCGGTAGCAGAAATTCTTTTTCTAGTCAGCATCAAGTCAGTAAAGTACTTTAGCCATTTTGATTCTACGTTCGGTGGTGAATCATCACTGCTGCTCGATGCTGCCATTCTCGAGAAAAGATATCGTGCTTGAGAGTGACCTGATTGAGATGTAATTATCTTTGGGTGAAAAGGGCGCTCATGGAGAAGAAATTCATTTACCAACTCTAGGATCTCCAGAAATCTTGTGCAAGAATTTCCCAAAACTTTCAGATCATTCAACGAGGGGTGAAGCGGTAGCTCATCTTGAGCACAAGTGAAGTGATTGTAGATGAGAATCAGATCAAGACAGTCGAGAATAAAAAACAGCAGATATGTGAGACTTTGTCGATCCAAGGGGACATCAAGTAATTGATTTCCAGTGACTCGGTAAAGTGCTGGAGAGATCATCTTACAAGAAAGAACTGAATTACACCTGAGAAAATTTAGATGGTGGTACGCAGTCTCGTCAGGAGAACAATTAAAAATGTTCATGAGCTGAAGGTTTTGACGCAAGTCATATGCCAAAGCTGGTAGATGAGAAAATCTTTCACTTAAGATCGAGGTTTGAGTCAACTTTGTGAAGGGATTTTCAAAGGATTTGGACTTTTTTCGTACTCCTCCGTTTCTTGAAAGAAGCTTTATTATGGAATCATCCACTTGATTCACAATACTTTCAAAATTCTCAAACCCAATGGCAGTGTCTATCTTGCTTATGAGAAGTCTAGTTAGTAAAACAATCCAAACTCTACCACAGAATCCTTCCAACCATTTCAATTCCTTGGCCACCTGAACACTCAAGTTCAGAATTTCAGTTTGCTCGGCCGAAATAGTAGCTTGTTTCGATGTTAAAAGTGACAAAGTTGTTGGCCTCTTGATTGTCACAACCCTCAACATCATCGTACATTTGGACATGCTCCAATATTTAAACTGAAGCTGAATTACCGCTTCGCCTTTTCCTCTAGAATTTTCGGGTTTCTTTGAAGACGATGATGCAGTATTCATTTCGAAAAAAAGGGCAAGAGAATCATTGCAAGAAACGCTACCAAGGAACCATTGGTTGGTGATATTCCTCTTTTTCAAACTAGAGTCAAACGATGTTATTGTATCTGAAATTTTCTCATGATGCAATGAAGAGAACTTTTCCGATTGAAATGATGATTGAAGTTCAGTGCAGTTGGCCAAAATTTTCATTACTTTGAGGCTGGGGGAAGGTATCACTGTCAACTTGCATATGTGGTTGGCATTGAGTAGTACTCGCAAATTTTGGTCATAGGAGTTCTGCAAATCTGTCGAAGCAAAATTTTCAGCCATAAATATATTTCCTCCACCCGCCTCCACCATTGCCTTCATTTCATAGACACCTACCTGGTCTAAAGACCCGGTGTAAATGTCAATCGAAAATTTTGGCGAATTTTCTGAAACAGCGAAATCAACAAGTTTTCCAGTTGAAGAGTATACAGAGGTATAAGCCTCTTTTGGTGAATATCCGACAGTCATGTAGGAGAGAGTTCTATAAAATTTTGAGGCGGAAAGAAAATGTGGAGCCCGAAAGTTCGCAACATCGTTATGCGATCGTATATTCTCTTTCTTAGAGACGATTTTTCCCGGACTTAGAGTCGCTGGGCCTCCGAGAAATAGCATTAGTTTTCCTTGAGAATTTGGCCGAGCAAACTTGGTGCATAGGGATACTGCAATAAGGCTGGCCAACCCTGTTGACCGATTCGGCTTGACATCTCTGGTAAATCTTGGCTTAAGATCTCTAATATATGAAGCGAGCATCTCAGACGGCGCCAGTAGAGCTTTAAAATGTGATAGATTAAGTTTGTCATTTTCGTTGATGCCCCCGTTCTGACAAAGCCTTTTTATTAAATTGTCAAAGAAGTGAATATCTTCAAAAGCCTCAGACCAGGGCACATTTTCCTTTTTCATATCTTTGGGCAGAACACTTACAGATTTATTGATCCCTGGTTGATGAATTTGCACACAATCACTGAATGTAATAAGCAATATCTGAGTATTTTCCGGAAGCTTGGCAATACTACCCGCCACAGTCAGTAAGAGTGAATCGATCTCTTGCAATGCTAGTGAGTCAATATTCTGATACAAGTCAATGACATAAGTAAGAATGAAATCATTGTCCAATGATTTGCTTGAGGTTATGTCTGAAGGTAGGACGTAGTCAATAGTGTTGGATGATGAAGGTGTTATTTCGACAGCTATTTTCAGGTTCGGGCTGTCCTTATCATGGATTTCAAAGCTACTGGGAAGTGAGCTGATCTTTGAACACATAGGACACCACCATGAATGATTATCACGATCGACCCTAATGTGTGGATTTATGTAGCTTCCACACAGAGAGCACGCGATTGGTTCTGAGGTAGATAGAGGCACCTCAGAATTATGAAACGGAGACACAATACACCCCAATGGTGTTACCATGTTTTTCTCGTCTGTCTTGGTACTCGGAAATACATTCCAATTAAATTCAATGGATGCCATGTCAGATTTGATGTCAGATGGATTCTGACAAACCACAACTTTACCCAGGGAGTAGACACAGGTATCCTTATCGCTCGGGAATATCCGATATCCTGCATTAAAATGCAGAATTTGCCAGCCAAATGCAGGCTAGACTATACCAGTGTGACCATTAACGTTTTTTGCGAAATATCTACGATCACCATTTTTTGGAACGTACCCTTCTTCATTTGAAAATCCACAACATTTTTTTTTTCTTTTTCTTTGTTTTCCATCAGTCTGTTGCGTAACTTTTCAAGTGTATCATTTCCCGGTCTTTCCCGAGTTTCAACATATCCTTGATTGCAAATCCCAGAGAATTGCTACAAGAGGATTGAAGAGCCTTGGTACTTGCTTGTATCCTATGAGCATACAGGACGGTCTGTGTTCAGTATTATTTTTTCGGTTAGACAAGAAGCTCAAATGCAGCTCGGTGATGAGCCCGCAGATTCAACTCGGCTTCTTGATTTGTAGGGTGAACACATAAGCAGTAGTCCACCGTTATCTCGGGTATACATTTATCATGTTTCTCCCAAAATTATACATGTGTTTCTAGCCAAATGATATCGAAGATTCTCATCACGTGGAAAACTGTAGTCTTCGCTTGGTACCTGCGTTGTGAACATCCCCAGGGAAGCAAACAAAAAATAGAAAAGGAAATCCAATTTTACAGATAATAACACTCGTCATGTGCTTAAACCGATATATTGGAAGACAAAGCCCTCTATCAATTTTTGCATTGTTTATTAATTTTTTTTCGGAGAAAGTTAAGGCAAAAAAAAAAAATCTGGTTTGATTTATAAGATGCATTAATTTTCTATATTAAAGAATAAAGAAAATGATTCAATGTGGTTTCTAACACTTTTGAAGTATAGAGATCACTGTCAACTTTCGATGGCATTTCTCACAAGAAATTATTAAGTAACATGGTATGGTATGAACATTCTGGCGATCAACTCTCAATATGATACAATTACCGACAGGAGACCCGCAGGTCACATGATATATCACGTGTCAGATGAGATGACATCAAGACTTCACACTACTTATTCTGTACTATTAACGACAAGAAGATACAATGGCAGCAGGGCCTTCACAAACAGCCAAGAAAAGAGCAAGAAAAAATGAAGCCCGCTCAATTCTGAGTGAGGTGACTACGGACTCAGAGGCCAGGAATCTTTTGCAAAATCAACCTAAACTCACGGAAAAGTCCAGAGTGAAGAAGCCTTCCAAGCAAGCGGTAAAGAAACAGCAAGCTAAAATTCGGTTGTACGGGGCCAAGAATGGAAAGGAATACAGAGAAGATCAGCTTGAAATACCTACGCTAAACAAAGCAGTTGTTCCCGGGATCAAAGCGAAGAAAGGGAAGAAAGGTAAAAAATTCGTGGATGATCATGACAGCTTAAAACTCAATCTTCTTGTCAAAAGCATCAATGATAAATACGATCAGGTGAACGAATCGAAATTAGAAAAATCCAGACGATTAGAAGAAATCCGCGAGTTAAAACGTCAAGACTTAGAAAGAAAAGAGCAAGCAAAGGTGGACAAATTAGAGAACAAGAAGGCTGATATCAAAAATAAAGCCAATGTTGCGAGGGCTGCGAGAAGAAAAAATGCCCGCGATGCTAAAAAGTCTGAAGACGAAGGCGGTTCATCCGAACAAAAGTCAAAGAAATCTGTTTCGTTCGCATGAGGAGACAGCCAGATCATCAAAGCCAATGGAATCCATTCTTTGGCAAGTGAGTGCAAGTTTCATGAATAGGCGAAAATATGGGTTATCAGGATTGTGATGCAATTCCTTTTATTCAGAATCAGCGATAATGAGCGTAGGTTGTCAAAACTCTTTCACCACGAAACATTGGGCAAGATTGTTTGATCAATCATATCCAAGGAAATAGAATGAGAAAACGAAGGGAGGAAATCTACTCACTAGAAACTAGTCAATAATTGTGTACATTCTGGCGATCAAAATAAACGAGTGGTCCGTGATCTGATTCTAGATTCGCGAAGCTTTGATAAATACCAACCGTAAGCAGCTCCTGCTAAACCTCCACCAAGGTGAGCCGCATAGTCATAACGCCCCCATTTGAATGCAATCCCCACAGCATTGATAGCAAGGGATCCCAAGAATAAAAACCAGGCACCTCCCGGGACTGGGAGAAAGAACAAGGCGACAGGCGCTTTAGGAGCAAGGTAAGAAAAAGCTCCAAAGACCCCGAAAAGCGCCCCCGAAGCTCCCAAAGAAGCCACTGACAAGGAAGTTCTCATTATTGTTGGAATGGCTATTGAAATAAAAGAGGATATGACAGCCGAATTGAGGTACATGGTTAGAAAATTAGACGATCCAATGGACATGGCAAAGGAAGTTCCGAAGGAATAGAGCATGAGCATGTTGAACAATAGATGGAATGGGTCTTGATGGGAGAACGCTGAGCCCAACAAAGCCCATTGAGTTCTGATATTATCTTTCATTAGAAGACCGAAACGTGACATGTATCTTGACGTGAGAGGACTTCTCCAGGCTAAAAATCCAGCCACATTTAAACCAATAATGGCGTGAACTATTGCCTTAGGATGTGACTTGAAGTAGGATAAAACAGGTAGTTGCATCACATACGGCGTGGAGACAGTAGTGAAGATGCAAAATATTGCAGTAAACAAGGCAGGCTTTCCTAGGGAGCCCCAGTTAATTTTGTTGCGGCCATAGTGGCGATTATAGCGTGCCCAAGTGGAGGAGGGGCGTACAGCACGAGGAAAGGCAATGGGGGAAAATTTGTTAGACGAGAACCCGCTCCAGAAAGCGCTTGAAGGCAGTTTAAAGGCTTTTAACACCGAGCTTCTAGGCAGGCGAAAAATCGAGTTTTGGAGACGAAACATGGCTGTGCAAGTCTAGTAAGTAAGATGAACCATCAGCGCAATGCAGGAAAGGCCACTGGTTGGTTCACGCTGCGCACTCACTATCTTGGAATTCTCAAATAACTTTAGTTTGTGACCTGACAGAATACGTTTGATTCTTTTTGTGTTATTCCATCTTTCGTTGTCAAACCAGACTCCTTAATCTATAAAATTTTAGGAGATGAGGGACATTCTCAGATGCTTTTAGCAGGTTATGTAGCTATGAAGTCCATTTCAACAAGGCCGGTGATCCAGTCCTGAGACAAATGCACCCGTGCACCAACTTGTGATATTCATGTACATTATAACTCGCGCTTCGAATTGTGACTGTCTTTCTCTAAAGTCACGTGACCGAAAAAATTCTTTCTGAAGTAGATTCTCAAAGTGTTTCGCCGGTGTTAGCCTACCACTCATCATTAAATAATGTCTGCTGAAGCTTCTGTCTCTTACGCCGCTTTGATCCTTGCCGACGCTGGGGTTGAAATCTCCTCCGACAACTTGTTGTCTGTCACCAAGGCCGCTGGTGCCTCCGTTGACAACGTCTGGGCTGATGTTTTTGCCAAAGCTTTGGAGGGTAAGGACTTGAAGGAGTTGTTGTTCTCTTTCGCCGCTTCTGCTCCTGCTGCCTCTTCTGGCTCTGCTGCCGCTGCTGCTGGTGGTGCCACCGAGGCTGCCGCTGAGGAGAAGGTTGAGGAGGCTGCTGAGGAGTCTGACGACGACATGGGTTTCGGCTTGTTCGACTAAACATCGTGTATATTAGTTCACAATACAGCATACTCATCGATATCTATTGTAGAAGATACTTCCGTAATTCAAGGCTCAATGAGTTTTCACTCATACTACGAGACCCAAAAGCCTTGTCCAGGATTTTAGTACAACATGGCACCTTCAAGTTTCACTGAACGTTATCTCAGTCTTGATTTATGAAGAAAGAAGACTGAACTAAGCCTGTACTTGCTCCATATCCTTGAGCAATGGGCTGTTTCGTTTCATTTGAGAACACTGTGCCCCCAAATGGAATGGCGAGAAAGTCTACGTATTATGTTTGTGAGGTATTCAACTTCAATGATTGCGAACTAACACTCTCACTTTTCAACTGTCAAAGAGTAGAGCGGAAAATCAAATCAGAACTTTCAGATACTTAACCGAAGAAATCCCGGTCAGAATTTCGACGAACAATTCAACGTTGATGATTGGTTTTCCGAGTAATTATTTCGTAGGAGTGCCACCCAGAATCCGATCTATGGTGAAGTCAGTTGAAAAGTCAAAGCCCGAAGATATTTTTTCTTGACAGAATTTGGACATTAGCATTTTCAATGGTGATTACGTCACGATTATTTCTGGGCTCATCGGAAAATAGGTGTTGCACCCCATGGAGAAATTAGAAGATGACATCATTGTGGATCCAGGCCTGCCTTCATTTTTTCGCGGGCCAGATTCTTGCGGAATCTCTCGGGCGGCAGTTTGAGAAATCCGGAACAAATCCGGCAACACCATCCAAAAAAGCGCTCTCCGCGGAAGCAACCTTTCGAAAAATACATGGTTAATAGCGCAGACCTACCGGAAAACTTGACATATGTGTCTTTGCAAAATATGCTACTGGTAGCAACTGCACGAAGATGTGCTGCAAGAATATGGCCAGATTGTGCAAAATTACTGTAGCGCTGATTTGACTCCATGAGAGCAACCAATTGCGTACAAATCTGTTCAACACCCTATTAGCCCAATGTATCAAGCCACGAATTTTGATGATTACTGGCTGATACTATAACATTTACCTTGCTCAAATGTATTTCTCCAGTTGACAATCGTTCTCTTTTTTTATTTTTATTTTGAAGAAAACAGCCCTTCTGATTTTCCTGTGTGATTGAAGAACACCTGGAATTGCCTGACAAAACTTGCCGATGTAATTCTTCAAATGGAAAGGTCCTAGCTTCACCAGGTTATCGGTAGTTTCGCAGATTGATTCTAGCCGCGCAACTAACAAACCGGAAATTACCTCTTTTGATTTAATTCCGAGCAACTGAGAGCCGACTTAGAAGGCATCTTCATTCAAAGTAGTTCAATGGTTATTCGTCTCAGCTCTCCTCCAAACTTGGCGGCCTCCTTGGTATTTTGCTACTTCAAAGTCTATACCTTAAATGTGCAGTAAATTGCTCGGCTTTCAAAATATGTCCCCGGCTATCTGAGACCTCTTCCGACCGAGAAAATGAAGATGCAAGTCAATGCGCATCGCTCTACCCCCATCTCCGACATATGCACCGCGCCTAATTCTAGCAACGAAGCCATTATTTGTCATCCGAGCCGAAGCTCTCTCTGACTAATCTGTGGGCGCATTGTCAATATTTATAAGTAACTCTCGCGCGCAAGCGGCCCCTTGAGTTTGGAATTTCAATTCATAAATACTTTGACCTTAGAGACTCTTGTCCCTTTTTATGCATTAGTGCCACTACGCTTATAAATTGCGCCCCAAATAAAATCATACCTTGAAAATGAGCGAAACTGATGACATGTCGTTTGCCTCTTCCTATGTTCTAGCCTCTAAAGTGAGATCGAAGCTAACGAAGCAAGCTTCGAGCCCCACAAGTTCACTAAGACAGTTAGTTCTTCAAGCAAATATGCTTGATAACATAATGGATCATATTTCTTCCAAGACCGAACAGATGAGAAACAAAAAGAGCGTCTCTTTTTCCACGCCACAGTTCCACAATTACAAAAAGCACTCTGCAATCGAGCAAACCAACGGACCCAACGTTACAGAGTACGAGGTGGACTCAGACTCAGACTCAGACTTTGACTCGGATTCAGAATCTGAGGCCGACAACGTTGAGTATGCTTCCGGCAATGATGACGATGACTACTATTTTTCGTCGGATTCAGATGAAGGAGACGAAGAAATTGAGAACATGACCTCTCTTTCCTACGCCCACAAAAACATAATGCCTACAATTGACCTTTCCGACGACAGCCAGCTACTGGTGATATACGAGGAACATGAAGATGCGTTACCTGAGCTTACACATCTGGTGTCTTCTTCCGATTCCGACTCCGATGATGATATCGAAATGCCAAGCTACATCCTTTCGTCAGCACATGCAAATAGATCAACAGAATCCCTTCTAGGTGCAGATATTTCAGTGAAGGACGGAGGCGATCATTCTTCACCTATGCGTCATCACCACGAGAGGCACAGTGCGATTTGCTCTATTGAAGATGTCTTTTGAGAGGCCTGCTTCATTCATTTAATTCTAGGGAGTCCAAAGTTTACTCGAGAGTATTTTTTTGGACATTTGGGGGATTTTTATTTCTGGATGTATATTATATTTTAATGAGAAAATTTTTAAATGAGAAACTTTGAGTGGCGAGTCTTGGCTACTCGCGTTTTGGCACGCGTCACCACAACTTACCCCAGCTTTCAAGAAAAAGTACAAAAAAATGAAATCTTAAGAAGTGGGCCCAGAAATTGGGGAGTTCGGATTTGGAAATGTCCATTGGGGATTTTGGAGATGGGATTTCCGCAAGCGGTCAGCCTGCAATCTTTATCCCAGGGTACAGAAAAAGTGGAACCACATGAAAGCTCTCCATGGTTCGCACGATGACCCGGTTCCGGTTCCGGATTGACAACAAATTCACTGCGCGTTGATAAGTTTGGAGATAGTCAAACTATGGTCATAATCCTCGCTCTTCAAAGTCCCACTTTGTAGATGATAGTAGTGCTACCAGGTTTTCAAATTGGATCATAGCCAGTTTAATAGTTTGTAGTATCAATCGCTCCAAATTGATACAACTTCAGTGTAATTGTGGGGACAGCAGAATGTTGCGAACCACGTCATATGCAACATTTGGCGATCAGCTGATACAATGACGGAATTCGTATCTTGAGAAAGCCACTCTAATTAACCATGCATTATAATATAATTTGAATTTATAAAAAAATATGAATGAAAACACGATCTGGGTGACAAACCTGAAGCCAAAAACGAACTGAATCAAAAATTCCAGGGCCATATTATGTGAGACTCACAGCCCGCTGTAAGTCACTTAATATCCCAATACTAAAAGAAAACATGACATCAAGACGACAAGCAACCCAATCATTTGAACTATAGCGAGACTTTTCCACCACGACTGTACACAACATTGAACCCTCAAAGCTACGGGTCCATCGACAGTACCAAACTCCAGAGGCAATTTTGTTCCATTGCGAGGTGGAGATGGCCGTCTGATCGACTTTCGTTTTGCTAAGCCACTAAGTTGGGATCGGTACACCACCTGCGATGTTCTTCCACGTGTGATTTCGTTGCAGACTTCAGGTGCCGTCGTTGGCGGGATCTTCTCTTCTGCGTAGTCACTTACTCTGGAGCACCCGGTCATAGTCGGCGGTTGGACTCGAATGCATTCATCGTATGCTGGGGGCAGAGAGGAAGGTATTGGGATGTTTTCTAAAGATATGCTAGCAGTGCTTTTGATTCGAATCTTGTCGATGGAACCACAGTCTCTCACAGACAGAGTTTCAAGTGATAGTAGATTACAATTCCGAGACAGCGACTTCAGCTTATGCTTGTGTTTCAGAAGGAGAGCTTTCTTTCTTTGCGATCTTGATCGCTCTAGACTTTTGACAATGCCAATCATCACCTTCATGTTGACGTTTTTTGTATCACCGTGGTTGTTGATATGGAGAAACTTTCTAAAAAATGGTGAGCTGTTGGGCTAGGACGTCGGGATCCTGACTGTGAAAAGTGTTGAGGCTTTTATAGGGAAGCGTGCAAGTAAAGATGACGAGACCTGAGCGTGCGGTTTTCGCGCTGCGGGATCCATGACAAGCTCTTTAGTTCACGCGAGGTGCAGCCGTGGCAAAAACGAAATAAAAAGTGGGTGTGATAAGAAACAAGACCGAGCGTTCTCGCATATACGTTTCGTAAAACCTGCAGAGAATCCGACAAGTGATATATGTGGAGAGAGCGATCCCGTTACAACCTTTGCAAAAAACCACCAAAAATTAGAATATTGCATGGTGCTATATGGGTGGTGATGTTTTTTTTTTTTTTTTGTAATGCGCAGTGATTTCTTTTATCCGTTGCTTTGGTGGCAACCAAGCTGGTTTCGATGCGCTAAACAGAGGAGTGTGAGGGCTGAGGGTTATCACGCATACAAGAAAAAAAAGTTAAATTGGCGGCCGAAGATAAGGTAAGCAGCTGATCGTTCGCGAATCAGAACGTCCCCGCAAAAACCGCTGGAAATCCTTTTGCCTCCTATTGAATAGAGGCAGAGACTCCCGAATATTGCAGAATATCGAGGCTTGGTTGTGCTAAGTTGTGCGTTTACGAATCTAATGCAAACCAGTACATTTCAATTGTAAAGTTCAGTGAGTGGCCAAGCAAACTATCACGTGTTTTCACAAATACTATTTATTTGTGATTCTAAGGTAATGTAAGCTTGGTCATTTTGAATTACAATTGGTGAAACGACAGTAATAAACACGTGAAAGGGGTTTCCGAAACAGAATTGAGGCACACATTGCTTTCTTGGTGTCGATAAACATTTCTATGTCGATATACGTCGTCCTGGCTTTTTAGTATAAAAGACACTCACGCCAGCAGAGTGTGGTCTACATCCCTAACATCCACCACAAGATCTCGCCAAAAGTCTTCTTCCTGTAGTGGTCACTTAATTTTGCAATTTAAACTAGTCCTCCAAATAAGGATTTTATAAATCCCACATATGCTGTCTAACCCTTTTTTTCCCGAAGAGATTAATTGATCTGGTCATACATTCGCCAAGTTCCCCTCATTTAAAACCTACAGACAGGCAGACGTACAATAATCGAATTTTAAAAAAATTGTCTTGGGCTCTTCGTTTGAGTCTCTTTCAAACGTTCCCTTATAGACAATCTCTTCCGAGCATGAACCCGAAAAGATTGGAGTAAACTCACATAAATGATACGATGTCTCCTAAAAATTGCTCTTCCATCACGTTGATTTCACCTTAAGGGTTTCACTTCAGGAAAGCTATCGTATAAAAGCACATGTTGCCTCTATGGTATCTCGTTTTGGACCTCTGATGTCTCTGGGGAAGAACTTAGAGCGTGGATTAGATGTCTTTCAAGAGAAACAAAAATCAGTAGTGACAGTACCTCCACGCACAGTTGGGATGAGAAGAAAACCTTGTAAGGTGTCACTGACGGCTCTCCCCTCTTCTAAAAGGACTTCTTCAATCTCACTCAAAGAGTGCTATGATAGCGAACAAAAGGGGTCAGACGTGAGGTGATTGTGAAGTAATTCGCTCACCTATCCAAAAAGAGAGGGGATGGGAGGGAATGAATCATCCGATCATTTCTTAACTGAAGGGTTTATTATTCAAGCGAAGTCACATTTCTAGTTCAGCGACAGAAGCATGATATTGTGGGTCACTATTAGCGAGTGTGTTCCAAAGTAAAACAAGCTTTAACCATATGTAACCTTCTATGAATCTCCCAGGACAAGGCTCGGTCTTAGAATTTCCCAACCTGGGGATTTCGTCGAAGAGTGGTGCATATAGTGACGTAAATCACTTGTTTGAAGCGGAGCTCGTGACCACATGTCATATAGTAGAAGGGCTGAAGATATGATTTACGCTTCTATGAATCATAATGCATAAACCTTCCTTTTTGCTTGAATGCCCGAGGAAGAAACTGTGAATGACATCTTCATTGACCAAATATTTCTGTGAGCTCCTTTGCACTATGAATTTTGCGTCGGCAAGATTAAGAAACCTCACATTCAAGAATGAGGTTGTGGGATTTCTTTGAGACATTGTTGGTATGTATAGCTTACACAAGTACTTTCCATATAGTTTGATGGCGTATGACTCATATTTGGGAAGCTTACTTCAAATTCCTGGTCGCCTCTTCGAGCACATACATTCAAATTGTGATCCCGGATCAATTCGAAATTTTTTCGAAAGGTTTTGACTGAAGCTAACATCTTATTGAGCTTCATGTGATTGGCAAGCTGAAGCCCCTGCCACTCATATTTTTATGCTCAATGGATATCGTAGAGTTTGTCTTTTGTTGGTCCATGTGATTTTGTTTTGTTGGATTCATCCGATTAAAGTAACAAAGAAGAATATTAGAAATAGCTTTATATAGCTCCCAAGTACTTATTTGAAGTTGAACTACGGCTCATTCTCTTCCTCTATACTTGGCCTGGACATTCACTCTGGAGAAAAATCTGGTTACGCATTGAATGTTCCGAGACCAGCTAGGATAAAAAAAGCCTACTAATTATTTGGTAGATCCCTCTTATATATGGGTATTTACTTCTTGGTAGGCTCATGTGGTAAAGGGCCTATAAAAATTTGGGCTTTTCAACGAGCTGTGGACCGGAAGTAAAATTTCATCTGCATTCATAGGTAAGGCAGAGTTGAGCTCTCACCAGCAGTGTTTGGATGTTTTTCAATTGTTATAGAGATGGCTAGGAGAGCGTCGGTGGCGTCTCCATTGTTGGAAAACTTTAGTAAGCAAAAGTAGCATTGTATATGAATTCATCTCGGGAGAAAGCTTGACGGGGGACGTATGATCAACAGTTGAAGAAATGAAATGATGATGAATCAGACCGCTTCAATCGTTCTACTTTATTAAATGCTTTCAATAAGTGTTTCCACAATTGTTTCGTTTCTTTTTGATATATTAATCTGATTAAAGGAGCAATATGTATAAAAACCTTAAAACAGCTCTCAGATACGTACCAAGTGTCGAAACTTGGCCGGCCTCCTTCCGTTAGTCACGGCCTGGGCGGTCGGTTTGGCCCGCATCTGCTTAAGTATAGGATATTACGTCATTGACTCCTAGGATAAGTCTCCTGTAGTAGTCGCTTCAACTCAGATGGTTGCAGCGGACTTAAGGAGCCAGCTACAGGACGCATATGTATACCCTAGTTTTTGTTTTGAGCCCAGTTCGGGAAGATATCATTCTGAGGAATAGAAATCATTTGATTTCGCTTATATATCCCCTCAAAAACAAAGTTTAAGCTGATGAAAAAGCTTTATTAAAAAGTCACATCACACGCTAATCACAATTCGCCTCCTTAGCTTAGTGGTAGAGCGTTGCACTTGTAATGCAAAGGTCGCTAGTTCAATTCTGGCAGGGGGCAAGGACCTTTTTTTGCTCTGAACATCTGATCTCACGTGATTCATGTACCTAGGGATCCGCATAAGACCTGTGATCTATACATCTTACTGGGAACATTTTTTCCTTTTTATTTCATCAATGATGTCTTCCGGTTCCATTTTAGGAGCAAAGTTTCGGCTTAAATTCATGGTTGGAACCTCAAGGAACCTCTCCCTACTTAGTATTCGGCCCGGGCTCTCTTCAATTACAAGGGGCTCGAAGGTCAACCTCCTAGTGGCGCATAGAAACATTGGATTCATCAAAATCTTAGCTAGATCAGCAAAGATTCCTGGATATATCGGAGGTAGTATTGCGGCTGGTGGTACATATGTTGCCTATAAAGTGGAACAAGCTTCTAGTTACACCAGCGACAAAATTACCTCATTGAAAGACTACACTGCCGACATCTTTGATCAGACCGGGCAATTCTTGAAAGGGTCTAGTACCACAGGTGATGGTGGAAGTAGTAGCAGCTCCAGCAGTGGCGGAGGAAACGGAACTGGCAATGATACAGCTGCCGTAGGGGCAACAGCCGCCGCAATGGGTCTTAGTACGGAAGAGAATGACACTGCCGTGGAAGATGAGGATGAGTTTGACGAAGAAGACGAAGAAACTCTAATAGACCAATCTGAAGAAGATTCTCTTGACTTGAGCAATGATGAGACAGCCGATGACATGCTAAATTTGACCAGGCAAATGATAGAGATTCGGAATATTTTGACGCGAGTTGATAGCGACAGCGAAACCATGAAGCTACCATCCATCGTTGTGGTTGGTTCACAATCAAGCGGGAAGTCTTCTGTGCTTGAGTCCATAGTAGGCCACGAGTTCCTACCCAAAGGTAACAATATGGTTACGAGGCGCCCTATTGAATTGACCCTCGTGAACTCTCCTGAGTCCGCATGTGAGACTGCAGAGTTTCCTGCCTTGAAAATTTTTAATGTCACAGACTTCGAGCAAGTGCAAAGAACACTATTTGACTTGAATATGGCTGTTCCAGCCAGTGAATGTGTATCGAACGACCCCATCCAAATCACAATCCGCTCTCCTAAGGTTCCTGACCTAACATTGGTCGACCTTCCAGGCTACATTCAAATTGAGGCGTCAGATCAGCCTACTGAACTCAAACAAAAGATTCGAGGTCTTTGCAATCGTTATCTCGAAGCCCCGAACATCATTCTAGCTATATCTGCGGCCGATGTCGACTTGGCAAATTCTTCAGCTTTGCGAGCTGCAAAGTTAGCAGATCCCAGGGGTGAAAGAACTTTGGGAGTGATTACCAAAATTGACTTGGTCGATCCTGAAAAAGCACGCGGGATTTTGCTCAATCGAAAATACCCACTAAAGATGGGCTACGTCGGAGTTATTACAAGGGCTCCCAGCTCCGCAAAAGCTTCATCTACCAGCTTGTTCAGTAGGAAACAGATAACCGGGTTTCAGGCTTATGTGGCTCAACAAAATTTCGAATTTAATTTTTTCAAAGAGAGGCGGGAAGATTTTACTGGCACTGTGACTGGGTCAAGAAATTTGAAGAAGAAGCTCATGAAAGTTTTGGAGAAATCCATGTCTGCTTCTCTTCGTCCAACTCACCTTGCAATCCAACGCGAGCTCGAAGAGACTGCTTACAAGTTCAAAGTTGAATTCAACGATCGGCCCCTCACACCTCAAATGTATTTGGCAAACAACATTGATATGTTGAAATTGGGAATCAAGGAATTGAGTCAAAACTTTTCGAGAGGTGAGCTCAAATCTCTATTGAAAAATGAACTCGACCAAAAGGTTCTTGATATTTTAGCAGAGCGGTATTGGAACAAGTTTTCTGGATTTTCGTCAAAAGAATCTCAATACGCTTCTAATGATCCGAATTTGAGGGAGTTGAGCCAGCTCTCTTCTGTGGAGGATGATAGCTATTGGCACAAAAAGTTAGATCTAGCTTCAAACTCCTTAACAAAGCTTGGTGTTGGGCGCTTGTCTACCTCTTTGGTTTCTGATGCTATGGTGACAGAAATCAACAATTTGGTGGAGAATACGCAACTCGCAAATCATCCCATGGCCCGACAAGCAGTTGAAGATTCCGCGAAAGCAGTCCTCAAAGCGAAATTTTACTTTACTGCAGATCAAGTTGAAAATTGCATCAAACCTTATAAATATGAGGTGGAAATAGAAGACAGGGAATGGGCAAGCAGCAAAGACAATGCTGTCGAGCTACTCCGTGAAGAAATGAGGCAATGTGACCATGTCCAATCGTCATTAAAAAAGCAAATTGGCGGGAGAAAATTGCTGCAAGTTATGAGATACTTGGAAAAACTCAAGTCTTTCAAAAAATCCGACGAACTAGTGGATTCCAGAGAGGCATTGGGATTCTCGAAAGGTCTTATAGAAACAGGCCAGTACGCTCTATTTCTTCAGGAACGTATGAAGCTTCTCAAGATGCGTTATCAATTTGTGAAAAACTCAAAGAAATGCAAAAGTAAGGATAACAAGTACCAATGTCCCGAGATTTTTCTTGATGCTGTTTCAACGAAACTCACTTCGACTGCAATTTTGTTCTTGAATGTTGAACTTCTTAGTGACTTCTATTATAATTTCCCTCGGAAACTCGACGACGAGTTTTTCAATAATATGAGCAGGGATCAGTTGGAAAGTTTTGCCAAAGAAGACCCTAAAGTGAGAAAACATATAGAGCTTCAAGAAAGAAAAGATTTACTTGAAACAGCTTTGAGCAAAATCGAAGGGGTCCTTGCCATTCGTGGTCACAAAGAAGAATCTCAAACATCGGGAAAGTGGTGGTAGCAAGTTTTGAAGGCAATATCATGAAATAATGTACATTTAATGCGGGTTCTATATGAGCCTTTGTAGGCGAATTGATGGCTGAAATTTCTCATTGAACCGCCCGCACAACTCTTTCAAACAACGAATCTAAACTGACTCCTTCGATGTTAGAAAATATAGGCTGCAAGACAGCCACATCCACAGCCTTGTAGGCTGTCCATTTATCGCTGTCGTCGTTGGCAATAGGGCGTGTAGACTCTTCAGCAGAGCGTGCAAACAAAATATTGGCTGTTGCCTGTGCGTTCACTAACATCTTGCTCATTTGGGCAGACAAATCATCATGGGCTGCTCCGCTCAAAGCATGCCTGACCTCAGGAGCGACAAGACCTATTCTGCTATCGGTGTCAACAAACAAGAAGCCAGAAGGAGTACAAACCAAAGATGCGATTGCCAGGGAATGTTCCGTCGCGAACACCGGTGCGATCGAATCCGGACGGAAAATTAGAACTTTCCCCCGGAGCGAAACCTCAGGTTCGGTATAGTATTGATTGACCGCAACAGCAACAAGCTGCTTGGCCGAATCAACTGCAACTAAATTTCTTGCTCCGGGAGCGCACATTTGAGCAAACAAGTCGGTTTCGCAGGAGGAGACCAAATCGAACAGCATCATCTTTCTTTGAGACACAATTATCAAATAGGTACCCACAATCGAAAGGGACTCTATGAAAGACTCCATAGCTGGAAGAGAAAATTCGGTAGCGTGTAGCAGCTCTGGCTCATGAATCCTCACCGTAGACCCATGAGACACTGCTAAGAGGGAACGGTCAGGAGAATAACATGCCGCGACAGGGGCCACTGTGGCTGTTGGCGGGTTGGCCCTACGGAGCGTCCAAACTGTTTGGGTTACCGTGTTTGGTGCCCCTGCTGTGGCAGTAGTTGATGACAGTCCGCCAACATGGTTAGCCCGAGGTTTCCACACGCGAATTCCACCCTTCTTGTCTACAGTCGTGAAGGTATGCCCACCTGGCGTGACAATGGCTCCGACCTCTATGCCTGCGCCATGAGGATCAACAATCTTCAGCGCAAGCAGCCACGATGACTCATTCAACTGCCAGAATTTGAGAGCGAAAGAGACATCTTTTTTCAGCATCAAATTGTCAAAGTCCAGGGTGGGCATCGAGTCAAAGGTTACCATCCACTGCCCATCAGCACTGAATGCAAGGGCAGACACAGATGGATCCTCCACTTTCCGCTCGCTTCTCACTCTACCGGTAGAGATCTGCATCACAGCATGTTGAACAAATGCCTGCTCTCCGCGTATCATGTCATACGCTTGAATGGCTGAGCCTCGAGCAAAGTAAAGATGTTTGGAGGTTGGGTGCACTGCCAAAGGAGCGGTCACATCGTGCCGCACGCTTGAGAGATCGTCATTTTGAGATTGGTAATTCTTGCGAGCAACATCCACAGCACGGCGCACAGGTGTTGCGAAATTTGGGCACACTGGACTTACGGATAACCGCGAGATCAAATCCACCGCCAGGATAGTCAAGATTTCATGAGCAGGCTGGGGGCCTTCAGTGATACACAAGGCAACCGTGTAGTGATCGGGACGGTTCTTGTCCACAGATATACAATCTATGGGACCAGACAATCTCGGGAGGAATTGCGTACGGTCCAGGTCCAAGTGCCAGAACACCAAAACTTTCTCGTTGCCTCCAGATACCAAGTATACTTCGTCTGCCGAGAATGAAAGGCTTCTCACAGGATCAATATGCCAACGGAGATTTCTGTGAGGTTTGCCAGTCGAAGATCCACCATATATCAACTTGATGACACCTGCTGAGTTGCCTATGGCTATAATTCCAGATTCAGAAACTGTAATGCAGGTGACAGACTTATTTTGCCCACTAAACATTTCTTTTGTGGCTTCAATGGACTCAGACAAGGTCTTGAAGTCCGATGAAACAGCCAGCTCAGCCACACAGCAGAAATATCGTAAAGACAGACATCTCCGCTTTCAAGTACCACAGCAAGTTTATGGCCGTCGGCCGAGGTAGCGTAATTACGGACAGACTCCACCTCAAACGATTTCGATGCAGCGGCAGTTTCTCTATCAAGAGCGTAAATCAGGAGCTGGGAGTCGTCTTTGGCAGCAGCAAAGTACTTCAATGTAGTGACCTTAAAAACGCTTTGTAGCCCCTCGAAAGGTGGTGAAATACTTTGTCTTGCAACAACAGGGGTGTCGACTTTCTCCCTCCAGTTCACGTAGAATATCTCATTTGCCGTGAACACAACAATCTGATTTTCACTCTCCGGGTCTAAATGCACTGCCAATGCCTGTGAAAAATCCACATCGACTGTTCTGATGCACTGTCTTGTCTGAAGAAAATAAATTCGAAGTTGATGTGACAAACAGACGATTGAGTGCTTACCATCCGCAGAGGATATCGCAGGGAGGGACATCATGCCAGGAAAGATTGAGGGGTTACCCCCTGAAATCATGGACTTCGTCCATCTGTCCGAGAAATCTGGCATAATGCACTAGTAATCAATGGTTGAAGTACAGATCAAGACTATCGTTGGAAAGGCACCAATGAAAAATTTAGGGTGATGAGGCCCTGCTAAGATGCGATGCGAGTAGCCTCACACCCGTGCATCCCGTGTGATATTGGTCTCTTCTCATTACCTCAGCGTGAGCCGAAGAGGCAGGACATCTGTGCGGGCCAAAAAAACACATTGAAAAAGTAGCGCGTTCAAGGTTCCTCTGCACCCTCGCCTGAAAAACATATAACGCAATGATCATTCCTATCCGGTGCTTCTCATGCGGCAAGGTCGTTGGGGACAAATGGGAGACATATTTGACGTTATTGCAAGACGAGACCTTGACTGAGGGTGATGCTTTGGATCAGCTCAAATTGAAGAGATACTGCTGCAGAAGAATGGTGTTGACTCACGTCGATTTAATCGAAAAGTTTTTGAGATACAATCCTTTGGAAAAGAAGGAGATCAGCTAGGTATATTGCATCTTCCTGATATTTTTTGTACTTTAGAATAGCAAATGAACGTTTACATGGAGTCGTTGGTGTAGAATAAGTCAAAGAATGGGAGGCCCGTGACACGAGACGCCTGGCCGCATTTTCTTAGCTTTTGCTGGCTAGTGCTTTAATATGTTGGTGAAAGTATTTTTGGGGACTTTGTTGTCTTGTGGATTCCTGGTATTCGTGTCACATACTCCACCTTCTGTGAATATGCATATACATAAATGTTGACATTGAAGATTACTTCAGTTGCGACTGAATTTGAAGAAGCCCAGCTGAACTGAGCGATATCTGGGATGTGCTCATATACCAATGCTTATTTGTGGATTGCCCTGATTGCAACTTGCATCTCTGTCCCCCTTTCAGGGGTAGTTATTCAAAATCATTTCAAGTTGAACTTGAACCACACCTGAAGCTGGTAACAACAGACACCAGAAATTGAGCTACGGTAAGGAGGCTGCCGCAAGAATTCTCAGGTATGACAATATTTAAGGTTAGCTATTGTTGGTGGCGTGTGATAATCTCGGATGTTATAATGATGCGAAAACGGCCCGACATTTTATTTGGGCTCTAATTTCTTTAATGCGATTTCCAGGAAAAACAACATCTGGATAGTTGCGCCTGTCAATTTCACCTACAAATATGACATAATATTGTTTCTGTAGAGTCTCTTTTTTCTCATCAATGAATGTGGCTACTAGACACTATCAATACGTTTGAAGCAAATCTTATATAAAATCCAACGGCAACAAGGAGACTATCTTCATCATTTACAACCTTTTGCATCCCGACATTGAAGCGGTTTCCATCAAGAGGCTAATGATCTAAGAATGTTGATTAAATTTACAAATTCTTGAGCGATTGAATTTCTGAACCTGCTACTCGTTTTCTTTGTTAAACTTGCATTGAATTTCTGAACCTGCTACTCGTTTTCGTCTCCTTGTTATCCACCACCTGCAAATATTCATAGAAGAAAGCGACAATCCGCAAATGATTGTCTAAACTCATTTTTTCGTCCACACTATGGACTTTGTACTCCTCAGTGTAGCTTCTAGAAAAAAATGGAGTATAGCGAAAAATATTTTTGGTTAGAGTCCAATAGTGTCTCGTGTCTGTATTTCCTGTCATGATTGCTGGTGCCACAATTAATGGCTCTGCCATATCAGGAAATACAAGATCTTCATATATGTGCCTGGTCACACCAGCAAGACTTTTCCACACATTGTCGTTGTTTGGTGTACGTGGTGCAACTTCCAAGTTTTTACCCGAATCTCTGACATTAAACTCACCATTTCCAGATGATTCAATGATCGTTGTATCACCCGATTTTACACCGAGTCCATGTCTTTTCGCAACTTCAACCACTCGTTTGATAAAGTGATTCATAACGTCTTCAACGTTGCTCTCGATCGCAATTCTGTGGTTCGTGAGTAATTTAACACTTTCAGGTAATGCATTAACTTTTTCACCACCGGAAATAATGTCCATGGATTGCGAAGTCAGAATTAAAAACTTAGTAGCTTTTATATTAGTCAAAACTTCCACAACATAAGAGTTTGCAAGCTTGTCAAAACCAGCACGCAAAATAGACTTACGAAGTTTTGTGCTCATCGATCCCCCAGCATGTTTTGCAAGACATTGCATGTAATCAAATGTTGGGTTCTCTGGGGAAAAAACTGGGGCAAATTGATCTTTCTCAATTACCATTTGCAACTCTCCCATAATCCCAATGGATGTGTGATCTGGCGGAATCGAAGAATGCCCGCCTGGGGTGATAAGCTCTGCCCAAATATCCATGTATCCTTTTTCGCGAGTGCCAGGCATAGCAACAATTCTGCCGGTAGTTTCGTCCACAGTGAGTCCAAAACCCTCATCTATAATCGCATAGAAGGAGTCTTCGCCAAATCTTTCGACCAAGTACTGGCCGATAAAACGTGCACCATTGTATCCTGATACCTCTTCGTCAAATCCTAGAGCAACAACAATTGACCGTGCGGGGCGGAAGTTTTCTTTGCACAAAAGCTCCAAAGATTCGAAGATTGCCAGTACAACGTTCTTACAGTCAGCAGCTCCACGCCCGTACACAAATTCACCGTCATAGTGACCCGAGAAAGGGGGATATGTCCAGTCTCTCAACGTGTCCTTTTGCACAGGGACAACGTCTTGATGGCCGGCAAGCATGACTGGTTTCAATGAGTCATCAGCCCCTTTCCACACGAAAACAAGCCCATACGTATTGACGCGAGTGACTTCCAAATTTTTATAAACAGCTGGAAACGTTTTGGCGAGATATTTGTGGAAGTTCTCAAATTTCAGCCAGTATTCTGGAGCCTCATCCACCAGGGGAGGATCGTCAAAAACCTGAGTATCGATCTGAACCATGCCTGAAAGAGCCTCCGCAGAAGAAAGTCTGTAATCTTTTGAATGAAGAATGTCAATGACACTCGACCGGTTAGATTCATACGAAGCCGGTCTCTGTATATCCCAAATGGTGCATATATCTTTGTCACTGACAGGGACCATATATATCTTTAAAATAGAAAACAAATTCGTACCGAAGAGCACAATGAGCAAAAGCGCAGCTGTGGCACCGATTGCTCCGTACTGTTTTTTATTCACGGGCCCATCATCGAGAGGAAGGCCAATCATTGTTTTCGTGCACTTCTTGGTTACGGTGCCGACAGCAAGAACTTTTCCACACCTTATCGGCTCTTTCTTATATGTCGACAACCGCGGGATATATATATAGCTATGCGAAATTACACTCGCGTTTCCTGTTCAGGAAATCTTACTCGCTGATTAAGAGCTGTCCTGCTTGAGATATGTACCCGCGACAGCAAATCGAATACGACCGCAAAAATGAGACTTTTTCTACCACGATTTAGTCAGATTCTTTTCTTGTGGGTGGTGAATGCTTTTTTTGAAGATAGGGGTAAGATAATTTTTATTTTACATTAATATTTGATTTGTGCTTCTCACCTAATCAAATCTGATAAGTTATGCCACAGAACAAGGGGGCCTAATAATACACCAGGATATACCCCCTCTCCCCTATTTGGGATTTGTGCTCCTGTCTCATGCCTTGAAAACGTTGACTTCTCAATGGCCAAAATGTCTAATTGTTTGTCGCAAAGCGTATCCAGAATTTTCAGCGTCTCTTCCATTTCAATAATATCGATTACATTACGCTGTGAAGATGGACAGCTCGTACAATGACACTCTGTGATTGCACCGTATTTGATCTCTTTCGGGGCCCCATGACGGTAGATAGCCTAAAATCCGGCACTTGAAGGTGACTTTTATCTGAATTTTTGTGATTGTCATTGCCCCTGTCACAGTCGACGCTAGACAACGATTGATAAACGACAGTATATTCGAATCGCCTAAATAGGGAAATATGTACAGATAGTCATGGTATTTACTGAAGGAATGCATCTTTGGTTCTGAGGACAGTCGCCACTGTACGGTTCTTTGAATCGAACGTGCGAACAGCAACAGCGTTCTTCGGAATCTTCTTGCTTGAAACCCCTTCGATGACAGTACCTGGAACAGACTCGGGTAAAACCTTGGGCAAGTACTGACTTGTCAACGTTTGACGCTCTTCTTTATCAAAAATACCAGCTTCTGAGATAAGATCGCTGATCTGAGATTTCTCAGTGGGTCCAATCAATTTCTCCTTGAACTCCTTCAATTTTTCTCTAATCTCATGAGCTTTGGCAGCTCTGGATTCATCATTGTAGTAGGGGTGTACTGCGCCAGTAAAGTCAACGGAAATTTTGGAGTCAAAGTCTTTGGCAAAAGCTATATAGCTTGCAGTTTTCTCATTAAGTTCTTCTTTAGAAATTTCACCCCTTTTGTTCAGTAAAACTAGTTCGTGAACAACATTGAATGTGGCTTGCTCACTGGCATAAGCGTATGTTTCATTCAAGGCCAATTTTCTGGCGATAAAAAGCAATCTAGTCGCACCTGAAATCTGATCATTCTCACCAGTGTACGGGAGCAACTCTGCGATACAGGCAGAGTAAGCAGAAATCTTCAGAGATGTCTCTTTAGCAAATTCTTCTGCTCTTTTCTTCAACTCAGGTTGCGCGAGAAGTTCTTTTCTTGACATCCTCGCCATCTCGGCCTCAGCTCTTTTTGGATCCAAGGGTTTGTAACCAAATCTTCTGATTCGTGGGTCGAAATGAGGTTTTGGTAACTGAATATCTTTTCTCAATGCTACGCCAACATATTTTCTCAATGGGTGAAAGGGATCCAAGTAGAACCGAACATATCCAGGCTCCAAAGCAAAGATTGTATGGTCTCTACCAAGCCCGACATTTTCACCCGGGTGTATTTTGGTACCTCTTTGCCTCATAATAATCTGACCAGTTTTTACGAAATGATTTTCGTATGCCTTAGGTCCCAATCTTCTACCAGCAGAATCATTCTTGTTAGTTTTGGACCCCGAGACTTTCTTTGTAGCTGTACGAATGTGAACCAAAGCCCCTGATGGAGCCTTGATAGAAGTCCCAACTTGAGCTATAAGCCCCTGGCTAAGAAATGACATGACTGTAGTGCTCAAATGCTGTTAAACACTGCTAACTGAGATTTGTTTTTTTCACTGGGTGTATTTTCTGGAACGGGGTACGCGCACAGTCGAGTTCTATAATACAAAATCCCTCAACGTGCTGTAATATACGCCGCGATAGTTTGCTGCCTGCCCACGCCATAGGTTGAGACTTGATGTCCATTACGAACTGCGGCTAGCTATGGGCGAGAAGAGCTTTAGCAAGATGACAATATTTGATGATTATGAGTGATCGTAAATTCAAGCTGCAAGACTGATCATAATCTTCAAACTCACACCCTAGTCTACAACTTCACAAAACACCCTCCTTTTAGAGACCTTCAATTATATCATAGTCGTACCTTTTCATGATAAATGTTGGCGCGTACTTCGTTTTCTTCTTTTTTGGTGGATAAAGTTTTCATATAAAAGTTTTACAGTACTCAAGTACATGCCAAGTATAAATACGCGATTGATATCATGTTTATACTTCTAAAACAAGTACATCATTGACGACATCTCCAGAGGCGCAGGAAACGGCCAGGTTCGGTTTTAAAAAAACTCCGCGACGGGGAATTGAACCCCGGTCTACCGCGCGACAAGCGGTAATTCTAGCCACTAAACTATCACGGATTTGGCGAATGTTGGTATTTGTTGACAGTATCCTCAAAACAAAGCGAGGTACTAAGACCAAAACTCTAGCTAGTTTCATTTTTGATGATTGAGAATTCGAGATGTTTTAAAACCCACAATGCTACCTAATGAGAACCATTAAGTAGGCTCCACTGCCACTTGCCTGGGACATCTCCTTGCGATCTGGCCCGAAGTGAAGGCGATGAAACGCTAGAGGAAATTTTGGAAAAATTTATACAAACAAGAATGGTTGGTGCAAAAGGTTCTCTCCGTCATCCATCTGTATAGTCACGGCTCCTATGTTCCTTTTTAATGATAATGAAGCGGGGAGTCCGAACTCGAATACAGGTTGTGTTTGAAACGCTGCTACAGCGATCAGAAGCTAACCCACACTATCGTTCGCGATGGTACATCTGTCAACTTTAACAATAAAGAGAAGATTAGCATTGTCCTTGCATAAGGATGATACGCTATACAAAATGATTTAACATTACTCTCCAGTGACACTCTATAATATGATAAAAAAAAACACATCTACAATGAGTGTGAGATTGTGCACTTTTGGTGGCAAAAGATCGTCTTTCAAGCCCCAATGCACTTAATGGAGATGCTATCTCCTCTGATTAGAAACGTAGAATAGTTTGTTTGGGAGCTGTTTAAAGGTTTTTTATATATATTCGTTATATAGTTTTGCCCCTTTAATCAGATGAATCTACCAAAAAAAAAAAAAGTCGTTCTCAGGGTTTATTCGCTAAGGTACCAGGACGCAAAGACAAATGTACGACTTGCCGCCTTGTTAAATGAGCTGTGGTCACGGACCCTTGGGAAAACATATACTATTGGCGATGAAATTTAGTTTATTTTATTCAAATGATTGGCATTGGTTAGGGGCAGACTTCTTTTTGAAAGGAGTCCATTCTCTTTGGTAGAATTCGTGTATTGGTGTTCGCGCCTTCTCATCTGAGACAATGTGGCGATCTACTATAGGTTATCTCTTTATAGTTTTTGGTTAGTGGTGGGCTCTTACATCCCTCAAATGACACCCTATGATATGGTTTTTGTTCTAAAAGAAAAAAATCTCCATGACACAGCCAAACATCATCTTTGCACACACCAAGTCTGAAACAATGGACACATCACAGACGCTTTCCTTAGCCATGTGTATAAGAAATGTGAAATTTCCAAATACTTTTTGGCAAGAGCTAAGATTTGACTCTGTTCGACAACTCTTTGTAAAACTCAACAAATTAAAATTGGTTCATCACCACAATCTTCAATGTATACAATCGAGGATGTGGCAAGTCGCAGGAAAGGCGTTCCTTGAGTCCGCTCCAATTATCTGAGTTGAATTGACGACTGCAGGAGATTTATTAGAAAACTATGAGGTAATATCCAATACGGAAACAGATGCTTGTCAAGATTACCGTCCAGGTCGTCATTAACCAAGGGGGACGGGCCGAGTTTTCACCTCAAATATGTATCTGGGAGGCGTCAGACGTTTTTCATTTATTATTGTATGGCTTCGTTCCTTTAATCAGATGGATGTATCAAAAAAGATCTACTGGAAAAAGAAGCCAGGGAACTTTTTCTTGGAATTAATGACATAGCATTCAATCCGTAAACTGATGCGTGTCAAGAGAGACTTTCCAGGCTGTGTCCAATAACATGTCTGCCTTATATTTAGCCTCATTGATCTGAACATATATACGGATATATTTCTCTTCATTCATTAGATGAAGTCCGTAGTGACTTTTAATATATTATGTCTCAGTACGGCGAAACGGATCGAAATGTGATACCTGATTCGTTTGTCAATGTTGTCACTCATGACACGATCGAAAATGGGTCAGAATAATTATTCATATCATCTTTATAAATGTATATTGTCAATATATTTTCATGCGCTATAGTTTATCACCTATGAGACGCAAGGCCCAGTGAACCCTGTAGCTGATTCTCCTGTCCTCATCAATTGCAAACGTTTGGGGCGGAGCTATCGTATTGCCCTGTGTATCTACTTTTGGCTCATGGTCTCGTGTGTCCTGTAGTTTTGGCGCGAAATCCGATAATTTCAACTCATAAGCATAAGTCATCAAATTGTCAATCTCCAGCCTCATTCGCTCTTTCAAAGCAGAATTTTTAGTGATGACCACTGCATTACTCTCCAAATCCAAGCTATATGCTCTTTTTGTATAGTTAGAAGAGCCAATCACTGTAATCGAAGGAACATCCTCCTCGGGCACAGAAAGCCATATACCTTTGGCATGGTAAGACCAACCCCCCGTCGTGTTCACAACTCCATTTTGCCACTCATACAATTTAATCAAATTTTGCTTTCCTCTTTTGTGCACCTCTTCCAAGAATTTTTTGGCTATCAACAAATATGCCTCCGGGATGTAGTAGGAGATACCTGATGACTTGTAGAAAGAGTTGGCCTTTGCTGACGCAGTAATCAATGTACCTTGAGCCTGCCCGTTCAAGAATCGTTCCTGGATTTGCGGAAGCATGTTAAAATAGCCGGCAGTAAACCACCACTTAATCTTGGGGGAATCCAAGTATGACAAGAGTCGAAGAATTGTAGGCTTTTCTGTGGATAAGTCATTGGAAGGGTGCAATAGTGGTGTGAACTGAGAAACAGCATACACAATGGTGTCGAATTCTTCAGTATCATCAAATACGTCCAAAGATCCAAGCGTATGCTGTTTGAGTAATGGCTCTAAAAGAAAAGACGAGTCACTGATGAATCTCTGAAGATTCATGTCCGGCTCGCAAGACTTATTAGAAGTAGGCCACGTTAATCTAAAGTTCTGAAATCCTTTTGGATGGGCTGTGGTGACCAATTGATAAGACAAGGACGAGATTGTTTCTTGAACTTTGTAGTAGTAGTCGGTCATCTTCTTGCTTTTAAACACATAGTATCTGTCTTGTCTGTCTGTGAAGTAATCCTCAGACAAATTGGCCCCACTCAATATGATCTCATCATCAAAACCGTATAACTTCATGTGCTGTAATCCAAAACCTTCGTTCGCACGCTTCGGTACCCAGTTTTTCTTAAACCCAGCCAAATGTGGTGTATGGTACATACGAATGTCAACCCGATGTTTACCAAATTTTTCCACCAAACTCACGAGCAACAGAGCCAGGCATCGCAGGTTGGGGGCTTCTCTCGTGCCTCTCAAGGCATCAGTCAAAATATGCAACTTCAAGTTTTCATTTTTTGTTAATGCCTCCGCTAAGCACTCGACAAGCTCTTCTTGGGTTTGACCGACGTAAAGCGAGCTTAAGAAAATTCTGGACTTGGCTTCACTGATTTTCTCTTTGAGTGTGTTATAAAATAGAGCAGGCAGCAGGATAATATGGATGTCCGAACCCTTGACAGCAAAGCGTGGGGCAATAGCATCTAATTGTTGGAAAATAGTGGCTAGTCTGGGGTGGAAACTTGCTGTCATACTTGGGGTAAATGATGGGTTGTTTGTGGCATACTGTCTGTGTTGTTCGGTGACAGTAGAGCGTCCGAAAACGTAATTATAAATGGACCCGATCATTCTCTGACGGCTCGGGGTGATTATTGCAGATATGCTTCTCAGTATCATAGAGAAAATCCCACCCAAAAATCTCGATAATCAGATTTTTGCCTGTGTTCTGTTGTCTTGATAAGTGTTTTGAGTGTTCACGCAAAATAGGTTCAAGATTTAGACGAGAGAAGAATCAATGGGAAAGTGATAGAGATTTAGGAGTTTTCCTTTTTTAGTTTTTTTCTGCGAGATAATGTAGTTCACGGGATATCTTGGGGTTTCTTGATTCAAAAGGACCACACTTAGATAGTGGAGGAAAAAGGAGGAAAGGCAGAAATCATCGTCAGTGTCCGCGCCGTTTGGATGAGATAAGGCGTTGCGCGAACAGGCAGGCAAGCTCAGTACAATTCCGCTGGGCGCAATATTTTCAATGATTCGTATGTACCTATTAGCAGATCTGAAGAAATAATGACTTTCTGAGTTTGAATTTCGGTTAAGCATGGTAAATTTTTTGTCGACGAATATGTAGATGTATGCATGTTGAGAAAAAAAAAAACATAAAAGCGTGGGCACACAGGGTATTTAGTTTTTGTAGGACGTCAAAGATATGACGAGAGTTCGAAAGAGTACACCACACCTTTATTCATAATACTATATTTTTTTTAGACACCCTCTTTTAATTCAACAATGGTCTGCCTTCTCTACTTATACGCGTCAGTCTTGGTTTGTGGGGCAATATTAAGCTATCAATTGAAGAAGCAAATTTTGTGTCACCAAGGACTAATCGAGACAACTGGACTTGAAAGCAGAGCTACTTTCTGTTTCACATAAATCACAATCAAATAATATACAGATTATCTTTTTAGTTTTCCTGAGTCATTTATTTAAAGAAATAACCGACTGCTTCTTTCCTTCTTAGGGTAAAGCTCGTCTTGCTTCCGAAGAATAACAAATAACAACGCGCACCGAGATAAGAAATGTTGGGTGCCCAAACAATCTGGAAATCTGGAGCTCTTCAGATACAAAAATGCAATTCGAACACGCATAAAAAAGCCGTCACGAATTGAGTTCGTCAAGACATATTCTAAGCAATCAACTCACTGGAAACGAAGGCATGATTAAAAGCCGTTGAGGTGATTTTGGGTAAACAACTCGCCTGCATTCTAAATAGGAGGTCGATCCTAGTGGAGTTGTCAAATAACCTGGTATGATTGTCTATATACAAGTCACAGTTAATGCCTTTACTTTCGGCCCTTCGCTGCTTTTACTACCATGACATCCCCGTCCTCAACGACATACGCCTTTCCTACTCTCAATTGTTTGCCCTTACTTTTTAGTGAAGCCTCGTCTAGGGGCCCGGGCTCATTCTTGACATCATCCCATTTGTAAACTTGAGCAGAAATAAAGGTGTTTTGCAAGTCCGTGTGAATCGCCCCTGCAGCCTCGGGTGCTGTGGATCCCTCTCTTATAGACCACTGGTGAGCCTCTTTTGGTCCACACGTGTAGAACGATATCAAGTGGAGAACTTCCCGAATAGCGTCAACAATACGGGCCATGGCACTGGGTTTAGAATCGTATTCCTTGACAAAATCCGCAAGTTCCTTACCTTCAAGTTCATTCAACTGGCTCTCATATTGAGCAGAAAACAACATTAATTTATCCTGAGGACAATTTTCCCGGATCCAATTCTGAACAGCCTCCATGAACTCGTTTTGATGATTCACATAGTCATTTGGACACACGTTGAGCAATACGACAGTGGGCTTCGCTGTTAACAAATTGAGAGCGTTTATAACATCTATCTCTTCCTCAGTCCATTCCTCGGATGCAACTTTTCTCCCAGAATAAAGAAGCTCCAGGATTTTTTCCAAAGTATCAATTTCGAACTTCACAGCTGACTTGTCGTTCCCAGGCTTCTTCTCCTTTTTATGAACATTCTCGAGCGCCGTTTCGATAAAGTCTAAATCCTTCAATATAAGCTCATCAGTGACAATGGTCATATCCCTGACGGGATCCACGCTGTTCTCGATGTGAGTGATTTCGTCATCTCTAAATCCACGTACAAGATGAAAAATTCCATCAACTTGTCTTATATCAGAAAGAAATTTATTTCCCAACCCTTGTCCACTTGCCGCGTTTCTAGTTAACCCTGCGATGTCGTAGATCGTGAGAGACGTGGGCACCTTCTTCTCAGATTGAAACAATTTTTGAAATTGGTCTAGCTTGGGACTCTCAACAACTACAAGAGATTTCTCGGCATCTATAGTGGCAAAAGGGTAGTTGGCTGGATTTCCCAAAGTCGATTTCGTGATCGCCTGGAAAAATGTGCTCTTTCCCACGTTTGCGAGCCCCACAACACCCAGGGATAAGTTATTGCTGACTCTACCGAGATATTTTTGTTTAGTCTGGACAGTTTTTTTGGCCAAAAGCCTGCAAGCCGTCGAGAATTGTCGGCTTCTTTGCATGACGATTACGTAGGTTGTCTCCTGATAAAAGAAGAAAAAGTATTCAACTGGGTGCGATCCACTCGTTGTATTAAGGATTGAGCGTCGCCAAAAAAGACGAGAAGGCCCAAGCAGTAAAGCTGACTCAACAAATTTCTGCAGCAGGCCCAGGTAAAATGTTTTAGATTTAGGCTTTCGTGGAATTTTAAACCAAATTTTGGAATCTGTGAATGTTATGTTTCTGTCCGTAGTGACTCCGCTGGAACAACAAAACCAGTGACGCACACCAGGTAGCCCCAAGCACAGCTTGACAAGGCAGTCCAATAGGCATTTCCGACCAAAGTAACCCTGAGGAATAGGCAATGAATAGTGAAACGATGCCAGATGTAGCTGCACAAAGCTGTAACGTAAGAAATGTGTTGCTGAGCAAAAAGATTTCTAAAAACCAGTTTAAGGAGATTTGGGGTATAAGTCTGCAAGCCAACGCTACTGAACCAATGTTGTGGAGACAGTCTGCGAGGTCAAGTACATTTATGGTCGCTTTGCCATTGCAGAAAAGCCAAGAAAATCGTAAAAAGACTGAAATACACAATAACATTACTGTCTTACACACAACACTCAACTTCTCTTGGCTCTTGAATACAAAGAAACATTTGTTGACGAGAATTGTGCATAAGATGAGCTGAAAAAAACACATAGCCGTTAGTAAGGTTGAATGTGGAATCTCCGGGGATAAAGGGTACCTTTTTGCGTATTGAGCGTAGACATTGGGCAGAAAGGAATATAAGCAGTTGGCAATTGTATGCGTAAAGGCCCAAACCCATGAGTATAACGTGAAGTCGATTGAGAGCGCGTAGATAGATCTTCGGGTGTGAATCTGCCGTAGAATGGCGATTGAGGAAATTATTTGGAGGCTGTCGAACGTTATAAATAGGAATGTTTGCATAATTGGGGTTACATGGAAAACGACTTGTTGCGGGGCAAGACCTTTAGACACATGTAAAAAAACGCGAAGTCCCTTTGGCAGGAGAAAGGGCACAAGGAACTAGACATAATGCAAAAAATGCAAAAAGGATTGCAAGATGTTTGCACAATTTTTCAATTGTTCTACTAAAAAATCACTGAGCATGGGGTATTGTCCCCTCGGTTACTTCCTACATGCATAAGAAATGTTAGATAAATTAAAAAATTCTGTCATTCACTTCCTTAATATTATTTTGTTTTTGCTTCAAAGAAATATGAAGAATAAAGATTTAAATTCCAGTTTGTCTGTAGTAACAAGCTACTTCTTGAAAAAGAAGATTCTTTTAACTTATGCTATATATTCCCACGATCTTCAAACATGTACATAAGCTGGGTGATGATGATGAAAATGGACGGGATGGTCTGAGCGATATTTCAAAAGCGCGTAGAGAAACAGGTCACAGCTCAAGTAAATGGAAGAAAACAAAATCAGCCGCATATCATGTGAAACAGTCATATTACCCTGATGTTGAGAAGCTAATCCAAACTATTTTTTCGTTAAACTATAATCATCAAGGCTTTTCCCCTATCTGGGTTTTGTTTTCCTTGCACCCATACATCACCATGAAACGCGGGTCGCGGAGCACAACTCACATCGTGCATAATCAGCCCCATCTTGTAGGTGTAAGCTGATTTTCAAATTCACGAGCGAGTTGAATCATGGCGGCAGAGACTATGAACGGCTACTGGGATATTGTTGTATCATCTCTTCAAGATATATGTAATGCAAATGACTCTCTTTCTTTCGACGAATTGAACCGCGAAAACGACGAGCACAAGCTAGACTCTCTTAATGAGGCCGACCTCGAGAAGCTTAAGGAGGACATCAACGATCATCTTCAGAATATTGGTACGGCAAAGCGTATAATATCTACATCTCAAGAAAATCTCCAGACACTCATATCAGCCGCCGAAAAGATACAACAACAACAACAACAACAACAACAACAGCAGAAGATCCAAGCATCGACCACGGGGAGACCATCTCGAGGGCTGGTAGGTGGCAAATTGGGTAGAGGAAATACTAAAAAGGGAGTTGCTAATCAGGGTAGGCTGTTTTGGGTGTCTAAGTATGACTCCGGTGAACCGATAATTCTAGGCTCGGGAGTTGCGTACAAGCTAAAAAATCGTCATTCGGACGAGTGGATCCAATGTGAGGTTACCAAAATCTTGGCTGACGGTACTAAGTATGAAATCAGAGATCCCGAGCCTGATGAAAATAACAATCCGGGACAAAAGTTCAAAGCAACGTACAAAGAAATATTGCCTATTCCTCTGCGAAGTGAAGCCCCGAATTTACTAGCATACTCATACAACTCAAAAGTTCTTGCTCGGTATCCCGAGACCACAACGTTCTATCCTGCAATAGTCGTTGGTCATAAGAAAGACGGCACAGTGAGACTCAAGTTCGATGGGGAAGAGGAGGTCAACAAGGAAACCGAGGTCGAAAGAAGGCTCGTGCTTCCATTTCCAGAGAGATAAATAGTGGTTTATATCTATATGCTTGGCAGTATTTTTACTCAATTTTTACTCAGGGCGAGGGAAATTCTTTTCGTGTTGTCCATTGCCGATGTAGACCAAATTTCACTTTTGAAAATATAGTGACAAGTTTTGTGAGTCATTGAAGATGTGAAGCAAAATTTTGATTTTTTCAGATTTATGAAACCACTAAAAAGAATTTAAGTCTCAGGCATTCATAAATTTTTCAAAGGTGCTTACTGTGCTACATATCACTTGAATTTACACGTCTCAATAAGAGACGTTTCCCAAGGCAAACTGTGAAATCCAGTTTTTCATAATAAAATGCATGTGTGATACTTACAGCACTATCGAGAAATCTCAAATAATTATTTGATGTTCCAAATGAAGGTAGTGAAAAAAGGATTCAAGCTATTGTGATGGTCTTCGTGCGGGAGCCAGCCACGGCAAGCACACCACGCACTCTGCACGTGACCTCGCCAGCAAAAATCTCTACAATAAAATAGTGAACGTCCGTGCTCTCATCAGGTATTTCACAAGTGTTTCGTAATGGACGGTATAGACATTGACGATTATTCAAGAGTATGTTAGACGACAAGGATAGAATAAGTTACTGCAATGGGCAGCTACGAATAAGCGGAAATCTGGAGAATTTGTGAGGAAACGATTGGGACTTTGTTGTCAAGCACGCCAATCTTGTGATGTGCTCGCAGGCAGGGTATTTTTCTCAGAAGCGGGTGTGCAAAGTGAATGGTGGACATATTGTTTGGTTTGAATCTAATGGATATAAGCTAGGGTCTGCTATCTTATTCCCATGGGAGGTTAGGACGGCGCAAACTTGTCACTCTTGATAAATTTCATGGCATAAGGAGAGCCTTCTACCTTGTCTTGACACGAATTAGTCGTTAGGCTTTATTCAGAAAGTACTCATATTTCGTGAACGCTGCAGTGGCTTTATCATGGAAGTTTTATTCTTACAAATCTGTATCTTTATCAAAGCTCGTTTTGCTAATATTTTCTAGGATCGTTCCAGATCACCCACCAGGGAGCGCTCGCCTTCTGCAAGAAGAGACTACGAGGCTCCTCGTGGAGACTCTCGAAGCGACAGAGGAGAAAGGAGAGGTAGCGGAAGAGGTGACAGAAGAGAAGAGGTCAGATTCGACAGAGACAGAAGAGATGATAGGAGAGACGACAGAGATAGAAGAGACGACCGGAGAGGTGGAGGAAGAAGAGACAGAGATGACAGAAGAGGTGGATCCTCTAGGAGAGACCGTAGAGACCGCAGGGACCGCGGCGGATACCGTGACCGTGATGATTCTCGCGAGCGTGATGACAGAAGAGACATGGACCGCAACTACGACAACTCTATTTTCGTGGGAAACATTCCATTTCGTACAACTACTAGAGATATAGAGGAGATGTTTGGCCGCAAATTCCCGATTGTCCGTGCTGAAGTGATCAGCGTGAGAGGAAAATCTCGTGGTATGGCGACCGTGGAGTTCGAGACAAAGCAAGACGTACAAGACGCTATTGCCAGATTTGACAGGAGCGAGCTTGATGGACGTGAGATTTTTGTCAGACAGGACTACCCTCCTCCAGAAGATAGAAGAAGAGATGAGAGGAGAGAAGATAGAAGAAGAGAGAGCAGAAGGGAGGACAGAAGAAGTGACAGAAGAGACGAGCGTCCACCCAGAGAAAGGAGCGAGAGACTTAGTACCGAGCCTCCTAAGCCTGGATGTGAGATTTTCGTGGGCAACTTGCCATTTAGCACGGGATGGAAGACTTTGAAAGATATGATGCGCCCTGTTGGTGGTCTTGTCAGAGCTGATGTTGCTGAAAACAAGTGGGGAAGATCCAGAGGTTTCGGAACGGTTATTTTCGAGACTCCAGAGGATGCTCAGGTTGCTATTGAGAGACATGATGGTGAGATGCTTGAGGGCAGAAGACTTGAGGTCCGTCTCTCTAAGGATCCTAGCGAGAGAAGAAAACCAGAATTCAAAAACACCGAATTCACTGAAGGTGTCATCGGTGATGGTGTGCCTTCGAATGTTATCTACGCTGACAATTTACCTTACATCACTACCGAAGCAGACTTGCACGAGTTGTTTGAAACCATTGGTCGCGTCAACAGGGCCGAAATTCAATACAACGATCGGGGTAGACCGAACGGGACTGCGGTTGTGGAGTTTGAACTGCAGGATTTCGCAGAAGTTGCCATCAGTAACTTGAATGGATACAACTATGGTGGCAGGGACTTGAAGATCTCGTACGCCCGGAGAGTTGAGTCTTTCGAAGCCCCTAGACAAGCTGAACTGAATGATCAGTATTCGGTAGAGCCTGTTGAGCAGCAGCCAACTGAAATTCCTCAACAATACCCGGCTGAAGAAGCTGCGGATGATATTGCCATTGACGAAGATATTCAGGACGCCCCAGAGCAGTTGTAGAGGTCACAGCAATGAAAAAAGTGAAGAGGTAAGAAATTTTGTGTAAGTCCGTCTCTTTGAATCAACAAAAACATTAAACTTACTCTATACGCGTAGGAATACTGGGATGAGAGGCTGTTAAACGGTGCTTTACAGTTAGTTTGATAAAGATTTATGCACAATATTTCGCGTTAAAATGGAGGTAATCTGACATCATGTTTCGAGAAGCTGAGAGAAAACATGGGGGAGTCATTGGAGATAGATGAAGTAGAAGTGTTCGTCAGTCGCATTTATGTTACTGTTCACATTGGTGATGTAGTATGTAGCGTCTTGAAGGCTACATTGTGGTTTCGCTAAGCTCTGTTTGAGGTTGGCTCACAGCTTTCCGGCAGAGGTGATTAGATGAATTAGATGCGCGTAACAGGGATACAATGTTGGAAGTTAGAAAATAATATATCTCTAATCTCTGATATATGTGACTTTCAATTCGCCCTAGTTCCGAAAGTGAGTCCACTGTTCACTTCGTATATTATTTCTAACTGCAACCGCAGGTGGCTCCTGTATAATGCTAGTCATGTGACCATAGCGACTCTTAGATTCCAAGAGTCGTTGCCCTCCGTGTTTCACTTAAAAAGACAATATACTCGCCCCGGATGTTTAAGCTTCACCATATACTCATAGCAGTGGTAATAGTGGGATGCTTATTGGCATTTCATTTGAGGAATCGAATCATAGGGATGTTTGAGGCTTACAGAAACCGACAGCGTTGGCAAAGGCTTCCTCACGGCCCGGAATTTGGGTTCCAGGATGACATGGAGAATGGGCTCAGCAGTAATCAGTTTGACCTTAACAAAAACATCGTAAACAATGATACGCGCACGCTTGATGATGCTGCCAAGGGTGAAATTCGCCGAATGATGTCCCAAGAAAACATAACCTTTGACGAGGCTAGACTCAAATACTTTCAATGCAAACTATCTGAGCATGGCATCGGCGCAGATGGAGTTCCGAGGGACCCGAAGGCTGTAATGTTTTAAGTCCGGTTATTGCCGGATACTCGTGAGATAAACCGATTAGAAATATAGTAAATAAGAGAAAAGCATAGAATGCTGCTCGAGTAATCGTTTTTAGTGAGCCTCAGATCTTAGTCGAGATTGTAGCAATTTGAATCTCACAATTGATGTCAATCTTTTACTGATGTTGATGATTCCCTTGATATATGTCTTTTTGAAGTAGCGGGATATAATGGGTTGTGTTAGAGAGGTATTGGATACACAGGAGCTTTTGAGACTAGAAGAAGTAGTGGGAAAAGGTCTGAGCGATTCAAATTACGGAGTAAATCTGACTGATATCTTTCTCACAGGATATAAGTTACTACATGCTACAAACTTGAGGTATGGCCTTGGACCCTATCTAAGCCTAATGTTCTGTATTCTTTTTCTTGATTTTGCGATAGCGATCATTGTTTTCATTCTATCCCAATGCGGAGCCAATTTTAATGAATCTGTGGTCGCGTAATGAGGTTGATTTGCAGAGTGTGCTTGCGTGCTTCAGTGTTAAGAGTGACAAAACAAGCCTTGTAGAACCATAGAGAGTTGCACTGCCAATCGAAACACAGCTTTCTGAACATATACTTCGTCGAGCTATGAACATATATACGCGATACGTATCGGGCGAACACGACAAGGAGCATTTCAGCAAGATCCAAGAAAGTAATGGCCACATTAAACTACGTCCTTTGTCGGGTCAATTTGACGTTACCACAGAATCAACAGAGCCAAAGTCTCTAGCTTTTTGGAATTCAACGCTACCACAGGCGGCATTTTTTTCCGGATATGATCCGGTCCTCTTCGGTAATGTCATAACGATGTTGTATAAGAATGAAACGACCAACAAAATGTGCGCCGTCTCGGTGACAAAATTTGGTTGTAATATTTACGAAAATATGATTTTGGATTCGAGTTCAAGATTCTGGCCTGCTTGTCAAAATCTCACTACCGAACACCGCAATTCCAACGTTAGAAAGGCTCTAGCTATCACAAACTTGAAGAATTTCAACAAGCTTTGGAACAGCAAAGATTCAATAGAAATGAAAGAGAGCTGGGATGAAACAAATGCTGGCTCCTTGGCCAGCTTAATGCGTCTCAGTGACAAACCACCAACCGAGGTTGGTAAAAAAATTCTTTCTCTTGACCTTTTACAAGAACTGTCAATGTCCGCTATCACCATAGATGTGATGTATGACAATGGCTTCTCTGACCCAAAGGCTACCAATGAAAACAATAGCATTGTAATTCTACTTGGAACCCAAATGGAGCAGTTGTTTGATCCATTACTCGAATACTCCCCACAAGCTATGGAATACTCTTACGTTCCTCCTCTGACCTATGTCTACTCTTCAATTCAAGAATCAAGTGAGGTGAGTAATGTAATCAAAGAACTCTTTACAGTGCAATCGAACTTTACAATGGAGTTGGTGACCCTTCTCCAAGACTTCATTATTCCTCTTCGAATCCACGTGCTTACTGACGTTTCCAATACTACCAACGGTGCTGTGAAAGTCAATACCGTATTTCCACCGACAATAGATGAAGTCACAAGAATAAATTGTATCCTCAATAATTCTTTGAAGATCGCGACAGAATTTGGATATCCAGAAGTTTTCAAGGTCATTGCATCTATACTTCCATTTTTTTATAAGGCTTTTGCAAGACACCAAGCTAACATCTCGTGCTTTCATGCCCGGTTTGAGATATTCTTAAGACACAATCGCTCCTATGTCTTTGATAATAAGGAGATAAACCGACATTGCTACACACCTAAAAGAGTGGAAAATATTATTGTGGGATCGCTCTTCGAACTCCTGAAACTAAAGTTGATCATAAAGAGACTTTATGAACTTGTTGTTTCAGACACAAAGTCCAGCTCAAGCTCTACGGTGAAAAATCTTGATGTCATCGACAGACAGTACAAAGTAATCATTGAAACAATCGATTCTTTAGGCTGTGGAGAGGATGGTAGTTTTAAAGATTCTCGTAGCTCGAGAATCTTCACGCCATCCGGAAAAATTCTCACTGAACTAGCAACAGAATGGCCTGGAGAATTGCAATACGGCTGGATGAGCAGAAAAGTTCTTGCTATACACGAGCTCAAGAGTGTACTACCTGAATCACATATCGAAACCGACAATGTGATACTTATCATATTTTCAGATCATTTGTTATTCATTGATGTCATTGATTCAACCAACGGGAAAGTAAATCTAGTGCTACCGGATGTGCTAATGAATTCTTTAGTCAATCAGAAGCCATTACCTGCGCTTGCTAACTTTCCCGAACTTAAAGTCAGATACTGGTGTGACGTGAAGCAACTTATTGTTAAGTCTTACAAAAGTGAAATAGGTCAGAATTTGACATTTACAACGTACGGTGACAATAAGTTCAATCTGAGAACTGGTGTGACCGGAGTTGTTGCACTTAGCTACTCAATGAAAAATATAAATGAATCAGCGACTGAATGCAACGACATAATAAGCCAGATTTGCAAAGCTCAGATTTTGCATAAGTCTTCCCCATTTCATTTGTTCAAATTTGAGGACCTTGACCTAACTAGGTTTTACTGTGCTCATGATATTCAAAGCTATCATCACGAGCTCTCAAAATCTCCAATTGTGATATTGCTAAATATGGATAAAGAAGGGGCCTTGGAAACCCTTCAAAACTACTCTGAGGTCTTCATCGTTTTGACTTTGTCTTATTTAAACGATCACACTATCCTGATCACAGGGTATAACCGAGAGAACACTCTCAGGATAAGTGATATTGTTTCAACAGATAATATTAACAATTCTTTAAGAGAAGCCTTCTCTCTCTGTATGAATACTTTATTCCATTCCAGCTCGCTCAAGAATCTCCTCATTGAGCAGAATTCATACAAAATTGATCTCCTTTTGAAGACATTAACCCATCAATCGATAATGCCAAAGTCTTCAAATCTCCGAAGTCTGACAATAATAAACGAAAAGAAGGAAAAAGTTGCAAGTATCCCGACACCTGTTCTGCTGAAACTAGAAAGTGATTTGCAGGAACATGTCGTTGGAAAGAACATTTTCTTTCTGCGGATTTTTGAAAAGTTGAAAAAAAAGACAGCAAAACCTCAGAGAGGAAAGACAAAGAAAGAACACTTTTTCGAAGGCTTGACCAATATTCCCGAAACAGGTATTCCGAGAGGAAAAAAGCCAGCTTTCAAGAAGTTATACAAGCCTGATCCTCTGTTAAGAGAAGCATCCACGGTTTCGTCGATTATTACGAAGAAAGATGAGCCATGTTATTTGCTGAACATGAAAAGTCCAAAGCTGGAAAACGTTGCTGCAATGAAATCGAGAGTTTTGTCCGGTGATACTATGCTGTCATCAGTCTACAGTGCGTTAGAAGATGAAGCTTCAAAACGCGAGGATCGGGTAGTGAACGAGCTTGAGAGAATACCTGAAGACGGGTCACTTCAGTCTGGCACTTTTCAAAGACTGGGGGCTAATATGGGGTCAGTGAGATACGCGCCAAAGAAAACAACGAATGTATTGGACATGCATGAATTCACAGAGTCCAACTCCTTGGCAACATTTCTCTCGAATCAAGTCAATTTCCAGCCTAAACGTAAACCAGAAGATCAAGCATCTCACGACATGAGAGAGGCTCAGGTACTAGAGGCACCCACTTCCACTGCTGAACAGCGAACAAATGACCAACGAGACAGCTTAAAAATGGACATGTTTTGTTACCCACTTGGAGCTGGTCAACGCGAGAAAGAATCAGGATCTCAAAAGGGGCCACTGACGCATATTAAGCCACAGGATAAGAGTACAACTTCTGTCCTTAACATATCCAAATCCCCCGTGGAACACATGCACCAACAAAAAAATGATAGTACGAGAGAAAAACGGACACTGAAAACCGGCATTAAAGTTGAAAAGTCCTCGAAGTCAATTCAAGAAACGGATTTTGCATCACAATTTGCAGCAAATGCGTTGGAAAACTTAAATGCCCCTGGAATTTCTTCCGCCATGTTTTCTAAGTATAGGATTTACGAAGAGCTCCCGTTGTCAATATTGAACAATGCTGAAGAAGAAAACTGGACTTCCTTGGCTCGCGATTCCTATTCAAATCTACAGGCCGAACTCAAAGCGATGAAGCATGAGGTAAAAGGCCGAAGGTTGTCCTCGGGAACTATGTCCAACTCGACGGCACTGTTGATGATTATGAAGCCCAATTCGCAACAGTTCGACGTTCTTGACGACACTTTCTCGACGTTCGAATTTGTTTCATATTCTCCAGACAACAAGTCAAACGAGAGTGTCGTTGATCGGCCACTGCTGATATATGACCTTGATCAGAACCTTCAAAACAGCAGTTCGGATTTCGTGAAAGTTTTTAGCGAAGAGCTCGAAAGAAACTTCAGCTTGCGTATACCAGAACCGGCTGTTAGCCCTCCAGGATCAAATGTACAAATCACCAGTGAATGCCATGCAAGATATCCGCGGGGTAAGCCTTTTGCAACAAAAGAGACCAGCATGGAGACAAGGCATAATTTGACAACCCAAAAAATTGACCACAACTTGCAGATGCAAAGTAATGCCATCGTTTCCGACGAAGAAGACTTACCGTCTTCCGAGCTTGCAAACGCACTTGATCTTTGGAATAAGAGCATTGAACAAGACCAAGAGTCATACCTACTGACCTCATCATCCAGCGAGAAAACGCTCATGAACGAGCTAACAAGCCCATCAAAAGCAAAGCAGAGTCTCAAACTGGTCGTCAACTCCCAAACGTTAACGTGGGAAGGTATGGAACATATGGATAGCTATGATTCTATTGTCTACTTATCAGACATCTTTATAGGGGAAGTTTGAGTGTAATAGAACTTTTTTTTGTTATTAGCTGTAAAAAGAGACTCGTTTCAGAACATGTAGCAAAGATCAACATTGTCTATAGCAGACAAGTTTATAAGTTCAAGGTCTTAATGACTGCCTGGACAATGGCGTCCCCAACCTCCTGGGTCGAGCTCTGCCCTCTCAAATCGGCAGTTCTAATGCCAGAGTCAATGACATCTCCAACAGCCTTTTCCAAAGCCTCGGCCTCCTTGACACAGTCCAATGACAATCTCAACATCATGGCAGCAGACAAGATGGTGGCCACCGGGTTCACCTTGTTACCAGGCAAGTCTGGGGCAGAACCGTGGCATGGTTCGTACAAACCAAACGCGGAGTTTGTGTCAGGCAAAGAAGCCAAGGATGCCGAAGGCAAGAGACCCAACGAGCCAGGAATCACCGAGGCTTCATCGGAAATAATGTCACCGAACATGTTGGAGGTAATGACGATACCGTTCAACTTGGTAGGGTTCTGGACCAAGATCATGGCCGCCGAGTCAATTAGCTGGTGCTGAATAGTCAATTGTGGGAACTCCTCGCTCATGACCTTGTCCACGGTTCTTCTCCACAAACGAGAGGAGGCCAACACGTTAGCCTTGTCCAAAGACCAGATAGGCAAAGGAGGATTGTGCTGCAAAGCCATGAAGGCAGCCATTCTGGTGATACGGGTGACTTCAGCCACAGAGTACTTTTCCGTGTCCCAGGCCTCGTCTTTGTTTGTGCTTTCATCTTGCTCTTGTCTCTCCCCAAAGTAGATGCCGCCTACCAACTCACGCACAACTGTGAAGTTAGTGCCCTTCACCACCTCACTCTTCAAAGGAGACAATTCCAAGAGCTTGTCTGAGACAAAGTTGCAGGGACGCAAGTTAGCGTAAAGCCCCAACTCTTTTCTGATCTTCAACAAGCCTTGTTCGGGTCTGACGGCGCCAGTACCCCATTTAGGACCTCCCACGGCACCCAACAAAACCGCGTGGGAGTTCTTGGCTGCATCCAAGGATTTGTCGGGCAATGGCTCGCCTGTGGCGTCGATGGCCGCACCTCCGATCAAGTGGGTTTCGAAGTCAAACTTTATCTTTTGGTGTGGAGTGTGCTTCTCAATGGCCTTGAGCACCTTGACGGCTTCTTGCACAACTTCACTACCGACGTGGTCACCTGGAAGGAGAGTGATTTTTTTTTGTGACTGTGGACATATTGGTGTGACTTTGTAGTATTGGTTGAGGGGCGAGCCAGGGACCAGAACCGATGGTCTGACTATATAGCGATCAGTGGAAAAAAAGGCATTCCCGGAACCGGGCCGGTCGGCACAGCGGGCGCGCGTCCGGGGCTTCTCTCACTGCGAGCCGGATGACCGGTTTGAACTAATTAAAGGCCGGGGTACGGATGGTAGCTTTCACTCTTCAGAGGTCATTTATGGAGAATTACAACAAAAACAACAATGAACGAAGAAGCCGAAAAAATCAATTGCACCAAGAATGAAAGAAACCTAAACCTCTTCCCGTACTTATGGTGCACATTTCACCATTCGAACTCTTCTGAGTTGCAGGTGCTTGGGCCGCGCAATGAACAATAAATAACGACAAATATCATCATACATAAGCCTAACTCGCAAAAGTGTGCGGGGATTAGGATGAACATAACAAAGCTAACCGCTTCATGGATGTTCTAGTGACCACTCCACTCAATGCTATCCAAATCGATTCCTTCCTGCACCATCTCCCACAATGGAGACATCTTCCTCAAGAAATCCACACGCTCTTGTATAGCGCGGATCACGTAATCAATTTCAGCCTCTGTAGTGAACCTGCCAATTCCGAAACGAATAGACGAGTGGGCCAAGGCATCGTCAGCGCCCAACGCGTGCAATACGTACGAAGGCTCCAAAGAAGCAGATGTGCACGCTGAGCCGGAGGACAAGGCAATGTCCTTCAATGCCATCAACAAGGATTCTCCCTCAATGTAAGCAAACGAGATGTTTACGCAGCCTGCGTATTGCTTTGAATCATCAGACAACACACCGTTGAACTGCGTTTCGGGAATTGCCAATAAACCTTTCTTCAATTTCTCCGAGAGTCTTTTGATATGCGCTTGGTCGTAGGTCGCCTCAGTTTTCATGAGTCTGGCAGCCTCACCAAATCCGGCCACCAAAGGTGGGGCCAATGTGCCTGATCTCAAACCTCTCTCTTGGCCACCACCGGTGATGATGGGGTCCAATCTGACTCTTGGTCTTCTTCTCACAAAGCATGCACCAATGCCCTTTGGCCCGTACACCTTATGCGAGCTGATCGACATTAAGTCGATGTTCATTTCATTGACATCAAGGGGCACCTTGCCGTATGCCTGGGCGGCATCCGTGTGAAAGAAGATCTTGTTTTTCCTGCAGATGGCGCCGATTTCCTTGAGCGGCTGAATGACTCCGATCTCATTGTTGACTGCCATCACCGATACCAACACGGTATCTTTTCTTATGGCGTTCTGCAAATCGTCCAAGCTAATCAACCCTTCAGAGTTGACGGGCAAGTAAGTGACCTCGAAGCCCTCGTCCTGCATGTGCCTGGCGGAGTCCAACACACACTTATGTTCCGTCTGGGTGGTGATGATGTGTTTTTTTGTCTTTTTATAGAAGCGAGGCACTCCCTTGATGGCCATGTTGTTTGATTCGGTGGCACCTGAGGTCAAGATGATTTCCTTAGGGTCGGCCTTGATTACGTCAGCAATGTGCGCACGGGCCAACTCCACCTCTTTCTCTGTCTCCCATCCATACGAATGGGTGGACGAGTGTGGGTTTCCGTAGAGCCCAGTATAAAACTGTAACATTTTATCCAAGACACGTGGGTCTGTTTGCGTTGTGGCCTGGACGTCTAAGTAGATCGGTCTTTTGCCGAACTTAGAGTCATCTCTAGTGGCGGACTTCAAGGATATGGACAGTCCTTCGGGAGGAGCAACAGAAACCGTGGCCAATCCTCTTGTACATGGACGTAGATACAGAGCGGACCGGGCCATGTGTCTGGCCAAGCCTCTTTTTGTGATTGCAGAAAACATGATCTTAGTGAGTATAAAGAGCTTGTGGGGAGAAGTTGAGATTGGAGTCGCCTAGACCTGTCTATATTTCACATCGCGGTCGTGTCTGGCTCAGTTTATGTCATCTGTGCGCCGGCACGGCCACTCGGCCCAGGCGCTGCTTCGGGATGTATACCCGCATTGCCAATTGGCTCTGACTAAGCGAATCCATTAAAGCAGAGAAAGATGTTCGGCAGTTTGCGAAATTGTCCGAAAACTTCCCAATAAATTTTGCCGATTCTACTTTCCTCGTGCTTAACGTTTGTGTTCACATGGTGTCGTAAAATGCAAGACCAAATCATTCCGAAGCAATATATCATGAAATGGGTGGTTTCCTATCGACTTAGATATCGTCGGGTGCAGTGCCTCGACGCAACTATCGTCCCCTCAAGTTTTGGTTCCTCATCAAAAGCGGGGTTTTCATGAAAGCAAGCTGGCGAACACAGGGTACAATAAGCAAAGGAAACCAAAGTATGATGTTCAAATGGCTTCCAATTTCAGTCATGGTCTAATCTTATCTTTTTCCGAATGGTCGATTGACATGTTTAAATTGTAGGAGCTGCAGTATTTAGGAACTTTTATTACGCTGTAAGTTTTTATTCTATGTACTATGCGAGCCCAGCCAGAGTTCAGAGACCAGTGATTTGTCTCCGATTGTGCTTTCCGAAGTGAAACGGCTGAGAATTCACAGTCTATGCTTTGAGAAGTTCTATTAGGGACCCACTTGTATATCATCTTGTATTCGAGCGCATATCAGGACTCACATGCCTGCGAGAGGTATTGTTGATTATCCCCACGGAACATGCCGAATCAACCCAAAGCCCCCTCACTGGGGGCTTTTCTCAAATTTGTATTGACCAACTCGTAGCACCCCAAAAAGATAGCCCCGCCTGCACTAATCCAACAAGTTCGTGGTCCAATACCGTTTAAGAAGACCCGTGGGCCCTCCTCAGATAACATTTGCTTGACCAAAAAAGTCACAGACACCCTCTCCTTATTGAGCATGATTCTGGTCTTGATCACATCGAGCGGTGTGGTTGTGGCAGCAGCAACGCCTCCAGCTATGGATCCGCAAATCGCACCTTTCAACAAAGAAAGTTCTGCATTGTCGTACGCGGACCACAACTTCTTGAGTTTCTCGTATAAGGGAAACTGGATCACTGTAAATGGGATCTCCCGCATAATGGTGGAATTCCAACCTCGGTAAAGCCCACGCAAAACGCCTTCACCCGACTTATTTTGAAGTAAGTACAAGAAGTTTGCCCAAGAAGAGGCTTGGTTTCCCACTCCGACTATACCTGCCTGCGTCCGTTGCTTCACAATTTCAGCTGGGACTCTTACTAGACACGCCGCAAACTCTCCTCCAGATGCACTCACCATGTGACTCGCCGTTGTCGGGAGCTTGTCTTTTGTTGCTTCTTTAAGCCCATCGTATGTGATGAAAAATAAGGAAGCAGAGGGAGCCAGTGCCACAAGGGCAGATCCGAGCCCCTTGTATATACCCGACCAGCCGCCGTTAATAAAGAAGCCCCCTTTAGCCTGGAGACGAGTCTTCAAAGTATCAATAGGAAAAAATGCTAGGTCGGTAGACGTGCCTGCACAAGCTCCAGACTAGGAATCATGGTTAGCAAGAAAATGACAGGGGAATCTCTCAGAATGGCGAACATACGATTAAGGAGATGACAAAGGAACTCTCCATGGTGTAAAAAGAGATTGTGTGCTTTTCTGTTCGGGGTTGAGTTGAGAGCGGTCTCAGATCCCGGCTTCGGTCTATAGCCACGCGAGAAATCTCATTATTGGGGACAAGACACTGTGCACTTCAGATTCATGAAGTATAAAATTATGGGACTTTTATGAAGCAAGTTGGAACAGAAGCAATTTTATTTGTTTGCGTTTTCTTCTAATAGTATCATCTGGGACAAACAAACACTTTTCTCCCCACTCTCTTTTTTCTGGCATATTTTAAGATAATCGAGTCGGCCTTTTTGCTGGCCGGCACGAAGCTTAGAACGAACGGCAAAAATTCGTCGTATTCCCACTCCTTCACCATCTGAAACATTTCTTTAATACGAGTATGCAAGTTTCCGCTCAAAGACTCCAGACGAAGGTATCGGATTTGGTCCGTGCTGGGGCGACAGAAATGTCCATAAAGTAGTTTGACATCTAGCGATGCATTGTAGAATGGCGGTAAGCTAGCCTTCCACGCAAGTAGCAACTCTTTTTCCGTGAACGCAGTTTTCTGGTTTCGAAGCGTCTCAATCCCAAACCACTTGGCAACACGCTCGGTGTCCAAAGAATACACGTCTTCTTTCGTGGTGCTGAATTTGGAAGCTACCGTGTCAACTATATCTCTAGTGAATAGTTTGTTTTGTTCGGCCACCACTACAGCCATTTTCTCGATCTTGAAAGACTCAATGTCTTCTGCAATCATTAGTGAGATGATGGTGTGAAGTACCTCAGTAATGAGTTTTGATGACAAAACCACAGCTTTCCCATCAACGGTGCTCCCACCAAGCGCGTGCCATTCCGAAAGAAACGACTTGGGGGCAACAGTTGAGTCGTCACGAACATCGGCTACACTTTTGGTGGCTTGCAGCAAATCTGAACTGATACCCTCGTACACGGGAAGATCTCCAGTCTGGATATACCCGGCAACTTCAGATAATTCATAAATATATGAGGCCAGACCAATCCCCAACAACTGCATCGCTGGATTGGCCATGGAGGTATGGGCCAATGTGTGCCCAGCTTTATTAATAGCCATGTCATTCATGAGTAGCTGGGTGTTGGAATGGTTCATCTGCCTTACATTATAAGTGGTGGTATCTGTGCAAATAGCGAGCTGGGTTTTCACGTTTGTAGGAGCTTTAAATTGAAGCGGTTTGTCGGGCTCATTTTTCATGTATTCAACAAGCTCACTCGGAAGCTGAATGAGCTTATATACATAGTCATTCGAGTGACTGAGCTGATTGTAAACAGTAAACGTCATTGGGGGGTTGATATGTTGGCGATCTCGCGATAATGTGAATTCCTACAGAGAACGGAGACGCGCAACGAAAAGGAAATGAGAAAAGCTCATAAATCTTGATATGTGTTCAAATGAGTTTGAGTATTCTTTAACAATAATAGTCTCTGGCATTTGATTATCGTATTCGACACGTTTGATGTATCAAAATGAACAGACTGGGAACTGTTATGACGCGTCTCGATGGTCGCGTCATCGGACAGTGTAATCTTGTGAAAAAGTTAGCATGGGTCCTGAGTTGGATATCTGGCAAGGTGTAACTTTTAAATACGAATACAAAATTCCACTGACGAACAAATTTATCTTGGAGAGAGGGTGCCCCCATTACACAAAAAAAGATTGCAGCACCACAATTTCGCTTATGATCTCCCACTACACTACTCACTGTGGCCCTATGCAGCTTAACTAACGTTGATCGGACGGGAAACAGTGCTTCCTGCATGATATGGCCGCAACCAAAACCCTGAAATGTCATGATCTTTAATAATTATAATATTTAATTTGTGCCTAATTAGATCTTTTCTAGCTTGAAAAGTCTAATGTAGTATTTTTTAAAACATTTTGTTCTCGAAAGGTCTCTGGAACCATGAAATACTTGGACAGAAACAAATGCCTGCTGACGGGGCCCTTCAAGCCATGATTAACGGAAGTGGCCCGAGTTTCGGCACCAGGTACCTGCCAAATGAATTATTGTCACGGGCCCTCAGGAAAATATGACCTATGGGACGATGACATTTAGTTTATTTTATTCAAGTGGTGACATTGGTTATGGGCAGAAGTTTTTCTGAGGGCACAACCTCTTTGGAAGATTTCGTGAATTGGTGTTTGTGCCTTCTCACCTGAGCCAATGTTGCGATCTACTATGGGTCTTTATAGTATTTCGTTAGTGCTGAAGTCGATGACGTAATATTCAATACGTAAACAGGTACGTGCCATGAGGACTGTCCAGGCCGTGACTAACGGAAGGGGACGGGCCGAGCTAAGACACTTGGTACGTAGCTGGGAGCTGTTTAAAGGTTTTTTATATATATTCGTTATATAGTTTTGCCCCTTTAATCAGATGAATCTACCAAAAAAAAAAGGTGAGGTTTTATATCCCTCCAGTGACACCCTATAATATGAAATTTCTTCGAGAAAAAAATGTTTTTTTTTTGAAATATAATTTGCGTTTCCGTGATGTGTTCACCAAAAATGACAAATAAATCAAACAATTAAGAGAAAGTGAGTACATCCTGGGAGCTGGTTGATGGCTTTTGTAGAACGACTTGATTGTCTTTTCCCTTTCCCCAAATGAAACTAATCAAGCAAGGAAGAGAAAAGGCTACAGAGGAGATAGAAATATATCGGACCCCGACTACTTCTAATCTACCCTTCGCATTGGATGCAGTTATTGGTATTGCCTGAATTTGTGAATAAAACCTCGGGCAAAAAAGCACTTATTAAAACTTGTGAGCTCCTTTACAAGTGACTATCCGTCTGTTTTAATAAACACGGGATGTTTACAATTTATTTCGGTTTAGGCATTTGACGAATTTTCAACAAGCCCCTGTATATTTTCCAAGATGCTGAGGGTCTGCTATGTGGGTTCAGATGAGTAAAGCGAAGACGTGAAACCAGTGGGCGGCGAAACTTCAAATGCGTTGTATTCCTATCCCGATATATATATATAAAATCTAATACTACAAGATTTAAGAGGCGTTTCCCAATCAGATGGGGTGCGAACAAGTCGCCTCAATTTTGCTCCTCGATGAATTTGTCAATGTCGATCTCCTCCAATTTCGCGTGGCCGGCCAATGTAGTCGCTTTCTTGTTCTCCTCCTGGTATCTCATCTTGGCCAACTTGGCCAAAGGACTCCATCCATTGACTGGGGCAGTCAAACTGAAAGGAGCCAACCACAGGGTCACGGCCTTGAAGTTGTCTCCCAACGATGTGATTTCATGGATGAGGTCCTCGATACAGATGAACCCCAAGTCATCGCCAAACTTGTCTTCGACAGCCTGATTGTTGTCCAACTTGGAGGGGGACTGGTCGTCTTCGGAAGAAGGAATGCAGGCTCTCTTTTGAAATAGATGACGCACAGAGGCCAAGGACGGAGTGCCCACCACAATGAACGGGGAGATGAGCTTCAACACAGGCTCGATAGTAGGCGTCAACTTCACAAAGACCCCCATGTTGGGTTCGTCCAAACGCAAGACCTTGAAGACATTGAGGGCTTTGGTGGGGATGCTCACAGCCTTGTTCTGTTTCTCGGTTCTGATGATGAAGGCCAACTTGGCAGGGGTCTCTTTCTGGGCGGAAATGGCGGCCTTGGCTTGCTCGTGCTTCAAGATATTCTCCAATCTCTTGCCCTCGATCTTGTTGGCCGTGGCTCTGGAGGCTAGGACCTCGGCTCTGAGGAACTTCTCCCCGGGCACGGCGACCTTGCGGCCTTTCTTTTCCATGCGTACTCTGGCGGCATCTTGTTTTTCAACACGCTTTCTGTCGGCGTCCTTGCGCTTACGCAAGACGATTTCGGGGTTTGAGTTCAACACGGCCATTTTGGAGAAGTTCTTGGTCTGACAATCGTACTGATTTTTTTGGATGGAATTTTTCGCGATGCGTGCGATGGGGTAGATGGCCCGTGCGATATTAGGCCTGATCTGTGCGGTGAGGCACCGGCCAAGAGCAGTGAGAAATGTCGAAGAGGTTCACGTGGCAGGCCGTATACGGCCAAAAAACAAAAAAAAAGAAGATGAAGATAAGAGCCCGGCCCCTATATCCGACGAACCGCAGCGTGATCCCATATGAAGTCGGGAGCCCCAAACTCTAATACATGCACGGCTCCCACACTCGCTGTGGATGGTGGGCCGATGGGTGCGCTCGAATCGGATGCGAGGATTTGAAATGGTGCAGTGACGCAGCGATGAGATCCTGCTGGCAGAGGGAGCAAAATGCACACATTATGGCCATGGCCCCTTTTGTTGAAAACGTGCACCATCTCAACTTTCGTAGCAGTGGCCTGCCAGTGCCGCTGGCCCAATGTAGCCGGGCCGGACAAGCAGACGGCGACGTGCCCGGCCCTGGTGCCGGCACTTGAAACAAGCGGCGGCCTGTACACACTCCCGGGGCTGGACGGCCTATACGCTGCGGTGAGATTTTCAGCAGGGCCTGCCTGTGGCTTCCTGGGCTCCGTGGCAGAATGCCGCGAGCTAATTTGGGAACTCCAGCAAAAACCGGCGTTGTCCCACCCATCCCCATTGTGTAGTGGCATGTCAGCGCCTGCCGTGCTTTTGCCATAATCCTGACATTTCTGCCATATTTGTGCCATATTTCTGCCATTTGCCTGCCATTTGCCTGCCTTTTGTCTGCCTTTTGTCTGCCGTACTTTTGCCCATACCGGGCGTGCCCCTCCCCTCGTATCTATAGACATGTCTCCAAAGGAGCAACGGCGGTGGAGTCGCACCTACCGTTGCAGCCGCAGTGTTCACGCAGCGAGCCCGCCCACCCGTAATCTCCGGAGCCTTGCGGGCAACGAGATAAATTCGGCCCACGAAACTGCCGCATGCGGGCGCTGGCAAACCGTAGGATTTACATGACTTTGGGACCCGCTCCTGGCCCCGGAGCACGCATGCGCATGGCTGCCCGGGCCGGCCTTTTTGGGGCCCCCTTCCAACCTTGCGGCAGACGGCATGGCTCGCGGCCTCCCCAGAGGGCTTTTGGAGGGCAGCCCTAAAAGTCAGATCGGGCACAACGGCTTTTTTTTTTTTTTTTTTTTTGCTTCTCGTTCTCGCTTAGCTTCTCACACAGTCCCGATCTGATTCGGTGGAGTTGTGCCCGATGGAAATTTCACCACCACTTTCCTCTTCTCCCAACCGCCTCCTGCCCGCCTCCTATTGTTCCTCTTGCATTCTCCAACAGCCAACCACAACTCGTCCTCGTATGATTTGCCAATGAATACCCTCCACAACTCATTGAACCTCCCGGCAGGCCTGCCCGGCTCGGCGTCTTCTCTGCACCAGGCCCCCAGTCCCGAGTACCCGCCCGGGTTCCCGGCCCTGGTGGAGCTGGGGATGGACCTGTTTCCGGCGCTGCCGCAGATGTGCATGCCCGACGAGATCCAGCCCGGCTCTTTTGCATATGGCCAGCACATGGCTCCGGGCGGCCCCGACGGGCTCCCACTACCCTCGTCGTCGCATGTGTTTCCGCACCACCCGCTGCCACCGGCCGTCCTGGCGGCGGACTCTGCCTATGCCAGCATGGGCTTTGCCATGGGCGCCATGGACCAGCAGGGGGGGCACCAACCGGAGCACCAACCGGGCCATGGCATGAACCGTCAGATGAATCACCAGATGAATCACCAAACGGAGCATCAGATAACTCACCAAAAGCAGCACCAGATAACTCACCAAACGGACCTCCAGATGAACCAAAGGGACCTCCAGATGAACCACCAAACAGGCTCCGGCACGCCGCTTCGGCTCGGCCCCGGGCTCCCTGCGCCCGGCCCCTCCGGCGTGTTCTCGGTCGACGGCCCCGCAGACGGCCTCGCCATCGGCCTTCTTTCCAACACCCCTGCACAGGCAACGGCCCGCAAAGTGCCCCCAGACGCCGCCGGCCACAGCAGCCACCATTTCGCCCAGCGCAAATTGCAGTACGAGCCGCTCGGGGCGCTCCAGCCGTCCCCGCACTTTTCCAGAGGTGCCGCGGGCCTTGGGCCCCGGGCCCCCGGCGCGTCGTCTCGCCGCTTCATCCTGTTCGCCAGCCAGTACCAAAACCCCGCCGATGACTTGCCCGTGCAGCAGGCGGTCCAAGCCGCCAGCGCCTCGAGCGCCCGGCCACTGCTGGCCATGGACACGGCTGCACGATTCCACGGCTTCCACCATGTCCAGAGAGCAGAGCCTCTTCTACAAGAGATGCCTGAGGTCAGCAGAGCAGCAGCCAGCTGCAGACACCCCGTGTTGGCCCCGGCGGCCTTGCCCGAGGCCGACAGCCAGCCGCGCAAGAAGCACCGCCCCGAGTCCCAGCACGAGACCGAGCGCCACTTGTTGGGCTTGGCCAGCTCCATCGGCGCCTTCAACCTCGGCGACAGCGCGCTGAAGGTCAAGCGCATGGACTGCGATCTGGCCGCGTTGAAGGACGACCCGGTCTTCGGCCTGCTCTGCAACGCCAAGGATGTCAAGCAGGACCGGCACCACCAGGTGTTCGCGTTGGCATGGCTCAACGCGTCGTGCGAGGCCTCGCCCGCTGCCGTGGTGCCGAGAAACCGCATCTATGCCCGCTACGTACAGATGTGTGGCGAGTACACCGTGCGGCCGCTCATGCCCGCGGCCTTCGGCCGGCTCGTGCGCGTGTCGTTTCCCAACTTGACTTCGCGCCGCTTGGGCATGAGAGGGAAGTCCAAGTACCACTACTGCGGGGTGAAGTTGCGGGGCGACAGCTCGCAGGTGGGCTCGCCCTTGTCGTCGTACTCCTCCGGCGCAATGGACTCCCCGCAGTCGGCCTTCCACACCCCGTCCCAGGTGGAGAGCCCGACCGTGCCGAGCCAGATGTTCGCCACGCCCGCCAGCTTGGCCAATGTGCAAGAGCACTTTCTCATCAGCGACTTCAAGTATATCCCGGGCTCTACGGCATGATCGAGCAGGCCTTTTTGGACGAGCACGGGGAGAACAGTGTCCCGATTCCCCGCATCCACTCCTACTTCCCAAAGGACTCCGAGCACGACGTGGACATCGCGGATACGTTGCACGCCTTGGTCAAGATACAGTGCGCCTCGATGTTCGACCTGGTGCGCTACATGAGAAAAGACGACTTGTTTCGCTCGATGGTGCCTCTGCCGGCGATGTTGATGGGTCCTATCTTCAAGCTCTTGAACACCGACCACGCCATCGAATGGGTCAAAGATTGTGACTTGAGCTTGTACAGAGCAATGCTCAAGATGATGAGTCGTTTGCATTTGAAGCCCGCCAACAAGGACATTGTGGGGATCCTCAAAGACATCGGCGTCAATTTCGTGACCAAGCTCTCCCAGGCCTTGGGAGACCGCGTTTCGCAAGGCTTGAAGACCATGAAGCTCCGGCTTGCTCAGCAATTCATCAAGCTTGTCAGTAGGCTCTTGCGGTGCATCGAAACAGGCTCCAGGGCGTCTATGGTGCTTTCCAGCCCCAGCGAAAGGAACGCCATGCTTCAAGACTGGTCGAAGTTGGACTTCCAAGAGACAGTTTTGAGAGAGATTCCTTGTGGGTTGAAATCCTCCCAGGCCATCATCAGAATTTTGGATACCCTGGTTGGTCAGCTACTCAGCGAGACACACACAGAAGGGCTTGTGTTGGAGAAGTATGCCTCCTTCCTCTTTGATCTTCCAGCGTTATTCCCCAGCGTCAACCCGTGGCTCTTCTCTCTTCTTTTGTCGAACTTGCTCACCAATTTCATCAGAGAAATGAGTATGTCGGGTTCCAGCAGTTTCAAGTCATGGTGGATAGTCGGTTGTTGGATCAACGAGTACATCCCCTGGAGCTTTGAGTTGGGAGGTTATCTCTACGAAGAGTGCCGTCTACAACATGATATATCTCGAGAGACTGTTGGCTTGGACATCGGTCTAAATGCAAACGAGAGTGGGAACACAGAGTTTAACTCTCACGAGAAACTGATATCCACCGTGGACCTCTTGGATAGGCCCCATGAACAACCCTGAGGGAAGCAATACACACATACAGAACAGACGAGTGTCTGACTGGAGCATTAAAAAAAATAACCCATGCATAAAAAACTACATACATATTCATAGCATTTAACGAACCTCATACAACATGCAACTACTGTTGAGTAATCCAGGCAGCGAGGTGTCTTGCCAGGGGCTTGTCTCTGCAAGCAAAGCCTCCAAGGCGAAAACGCAAAGACCCAAACAGCTCATTGAACCCTAATTAATCCGAACCAGGTCTGTCTGCGTGCCCAGCACTGACTGTCTCAGCAATGACTGTTCCAAAACAGACAGTTCCAGATGTTCACCCGTCACGTTTCCAGTTCTAACCAGGACCTTTGAAAGTAGAAAGCCAGTTTCGTTGTTTTCCAGGCAGTGACCAACAAGGTCATATCTCTGTCCGGCCGACAAGGCCATATTCTTTTGTCTGACAAGGCCATGTCTCTGCCATGTGAAAGACACAGACAACAGACGCCTTCCGCTTGTCTCTACACATCGTTCAACGCCACGCAAAGCGCCCCCTTATGGTGGCCATTGTAATGTCTCACCGTGTCACTATTGGACAAGTCCCAGAGCCTCACGTAGTGGTCTGAGCAGGCAGTGACCAAGTAGGCACTGTCGGCACTGAACGTGCAGTCCCAGACCCACCTCTGGTGGCCCTGCAACGTGGTCTCCAAGGCAAAGTTGTCCTTGGTCAGCCAGATGCGTGCCGTGTGGTCGGCCGAGCACGTGGCCAAGTGCTTCATGTCCGTCAGCAATACTACCCGCGTGATGTACTTCAGGTGCGACCGGAATTTGGTCGCTGGCATCAACGAGGTCACGTCTTTTTTGTTCTGCATCTCCCACACATAGCAGTTGCCCTTGTTGTTGCCCGCCACGAGCATGCTGCCGTCACTGGCCACGGACAAGGAGTTGATGGGCACGTCGTCCTCCGGGATCAAGTGGTGCGTGCACTGGTTCTCGCCCAAGTCCCAGATGCGGATGTTGCCGTCGTGGTCGCAGCTGATTAGCTCGCCTTGGTTCGGGTGGATCACCACCTCGTTCACGGGGCAGAAGTGCTTGTAATCCCGCTGCACGGACGGCGACCGCACGTCCCATACTTTCACGGTGCCGTCCTCCAGCGAGGATACCATCCAGCGGTTGTCGGTCTGGAACGCTAGCGAGGTGACGTTCCCCGTGTGGCCCTCGAAAGTCATTGCCGGGCTCAGATTGGTGTTGGAGGCGCCGTTTCCAGCCGTGCCCGAGCCCGTGGAGCCGTTTGCGGGGCTTGCAGCAGACGCAGGATTGCCCCCTGTGTTTCCTGCTTGCTTGATGTCGTAGAGACGCACGTATAGATTTCCTGCGGCGGCCAAAAAGCGCTTGTCGGAGGTGATTTCGAGCCTGTTGACCTGGGAATCCGTGTGCTGGATGGTGCGCGAGCACACCCCAGTAAGAGCGTCCCAGAATCGGATGGTGTGGTCGAAACCTGCAGAGGCAAGGATCACCGACATGACTAGACGCAGACCTTGTCTTTTTTTAGGGATAGGAGGGGGGCCCGGGATGAATGGTGGGGACTCGGCACGCGCTGGTATTTGCGAGGTGTCTCCGCGGTTTCTTGGTGATATCTCAGTGCTGAGGCCTGATAGTGCGGGTATACGAAGGACTGCTCGAGAAGCGGCTGGAAGCAGGCGGACACTATACCTTTCTTTGTCTTTTGTTTGATCTTCTGTTGTATATTCTATTGTATCTTCTGTTCTAGCTCTATCTCTTTTTCTAACTTGTGTTATCTTTTGTTCCATCTTTTTCATCTTCTGTTCTAGCTTCTGTTCTAGCTTCTGCTCTATCTTCTGTTCGAACTTCTGCTCTATCCTTTTTTTCTAGCTTCTGCTCTATCTTCTGTTCTATCTTCTCTTCTATATTCTGTTCTATATTTTGTTTTATCTTCTGTTCTTTCTTCTGTTGTATCTTCTGTTGTATCTTATGTGCGATCTTCTGTTCTATCTTCTGTTTTGTCTTCTGCTGTATCTTCTGTTGTATCTTCTGTTCTAGCTTCTGTTCTAGCTTCTGCTTTATCCTTTTCTTCTAGGTTCTGTTATCTTTTGTTCCATTTTCTTTCATCTTCTGTCTTATCTTCTATTCTATCTTCTGTTGTATCTTCTGTTGTATCTTATGTGCGATCTTCTGTTCTATCTTCTGTTTTGTCTTCTGCTGTATCTTCTGTTTTGTCTTCTGCTGTATCTTCTGTTGTATCTTCTGTTCTAGCTCTATCTCTTTTTCTAACTTGTGTTATCTTTTGTTCCATCTTTTTCATCCTCTGTTCTATCTTCGGTTCTATCTTCTATTCTAGCTTCTGTTCTAGCTTCTGCTTTATCCTTTTTTTCTAGGTTCTGTTATCTTTTGTTCCATCTTCTTTCATCTTCTGTCTTATCTTCTATTCTATATTCTGTTCCATCTTCTGTTCTAGCTTCTGTTCTATCTTCTGTTCTATCTTCTGTTCGATCTTCTGTTCGATCTTCTGTTCGATCTTCTGTTCGATCTTCTGTTTTGTTTTCTGCTGTATCTTTTGCTCTAGCTTTTCCGTCTTCTGCTCTAACTGCTGCTCTAGCTTCCGCTCTAGCTTCCGCTCTTTCTTCTGCTCCATCTTCTGTTACATCCCTTGTTTTCATCCCTGCAGTCAAACAGACACGTCGAAAATAACCAAGCGACATACTCTGCTTGTCTATGATGGTGCCGAATGGTGGCACTGCGTGGCCTAGCCTCCCGGCCTTCATATTATTGGCGAAAAGTCACAATTCGGACGTGCTCCTATTGAGCTATCCAAACACCCAGCCAAAGCTTGCTTCAACTCCAGTGTCCTGCTGGTTGGCCGGTTGGCCTGTATGGCTTGATTGTTCGGCACAGCACGCTCCTCCCCGGTCGTCATGCCCTCGAACAAGCAGCCAGAGTGCCGCGCTAACAATCCGTAGCTTAGGATAAAGTTTATTATTACATACGATTTCTAGCTTCGCGATGGTCTCTATTTATAAGGGGAGCGATGTCGAAGTGCGAAAAGAGTTGCCCGCTCGGGCAAATGCAAACATGAGATGGAGGCCAGCCTAGCATTGTTGTTTAAAAAGCTCTCTTGATCGCTTCCTTCTGGTCCGCGCTCAAGTGCACGGGGAAGTCAATCTTGTATTTGACGATGAGGTCTCCGAAGCGACCGGGCTCCTTCGAGATCGGCATCCCCAAGTTGGGGTATCTGTTGGTGGAGGAGGGCTGCACGGGCGTGGATCTGGAGATGTTGATCTTGCGTCCGCTCAAGGTCATGACCTCCTTATCAAAGCCAAGCAACGCCTCCTTGAACGTCAATGGGATCGTGGCAGTCACGTCGTTGCCGTCTCTCTTGAACACCGAGTGCGGTCTCTCCTCAATGACAAACTGCACGGTCTGGCGGGCATGGCACTCGGGCTGGTAGTCGCCCTCGTTGGCAAAGTTGATCTTGGTGCCGGCCTTCCAGCCCGGCTTGATCTTCACCTCGAGGATCTTGCTCTCCTTCGTCCCGTCCGCGCTCTTCCGGTTGAGCTTCATTTTCTTGGTCGACCCCGCGTACAAGTCCTCCAAGCTCACGGGCAACTGCATGGGCACGGTGTCGGGCTCAGGCATGCGGGCCGAGCGAGCACCCCCACCGAAACCGCCAGGCATGCCTCCGCCAAAGCCTGAGCCTCCGCCAAAGCCGCCACGCGAGAATCCGTCGTCCATGCCGAAGCCGCCCATTTGCGAAAAGATGTTGAAGGCGTCGGCCTGCGAAAAGGGGTTGCCGCCGGCTCCTCCGAAACTGAAATGGGTGCCTCCTGGCATTCCCCCGGCTCCCCCGGCACCGCCGGCACCGGCAAAGGGGTTACCGCCTGCAGGCGCGTTGCCCCTGGCGGCCTCTAAGCCGTAGTCGTCATAAACCTGTCTTTTGTCGCCGTTGGACAAAATGTCGAACGCCTCGGAGATCTCCTTGAATTTCTCCGTGTCTCCCGTGGGCTTGTCTGGATGGTATTTGAGAGCCGTTTTCCGGTATGCTTTTTTGATTTCACTTTCACTTGCCGAGGGCGATACGCCAAGCAAGTCGTATAGCTTTGTTTCCTTGACCATTGAGTGTATTTGAGTGTGGTTTTCAGCAGATGTAGAAAGAAACGAGCTTGGTCCGCGCGGTCTTTTTTCCAAGACTGTGCCAATATATCTGCAACGGCTTTTTTCCACCAGTGCGAACTTCTGGTGTCTTCTAGAAAGTTCGACTCCCCGCTCCCTGGGACCGTACTACGTGCCATGAGTCTACAGCAGACAAACAGCTTGTGGCGTCAAGCTTCACATGGGCTTGTCACTTGGGTCATTGTAGATACTCTTTACTTGCTCGTCTTTTTGTTGTAGAAGGCTATCCATTTCTAGACACTCTCTACGCGAAACTAGTATACTTGAGACAGGACCAATGAAGCCGTGGACTAAGCGGGGTGGTTTTCGAATATTCCCCGTACGCCTACTCAGCCTTTTTTCTGGCGGCCTTCTTCAAGGCTCTGGCCCTGATGCTCTTGTGCATGTCCAAATTGAGCTTGTTGCCGATGCTGGAGTACACACCAACCGAGTTCTCAATGAAAAAGTGCATCAATGCATGGGACCAGTACGGAGTCGATGTAGCGAAGCGTTCTTGGGCACCGCCTCTCTTACCCGCCATGTTCAAAGTGGCTTTCACAAACTGCTTGGGGTTAGGGATCGTGGCGGTGGTTCTTCTGATCTTCGACATCGCCGAGGTGACAAGGTACGAAACCACCAATTGCACGTCCACGCCTTGAGGCTTCAACTCCCCGGCCAAAGCAGACGACCATTGTTGCAAGAAAGCCTTGGACCCCGAGTAAGTTGCCAAATAGGGAGTGGGGATCAAGCCTCCGAAAGAGCCCATTGAAAGAATCAACCCTCTCACCTTTTTCTTTTGTCCAGCCACGGTCTTGACGATCACTGGCGCAACAGTCTGCGTGATCTTCAATGTGACAAGGTTGTTGATGGTAATGATATCCGTGAGTTCTTTTTGCTCGGTTTCCAAAAACGGCACAGGAATGCTATGGGATTGGCCAACGTTGTTGACAAGCACTGTGACAGGTAAATCGGCAATGGTGTCTTGGATCGCCTTGTAGTTGGCTTCGTTGTCCTCAGATGCATCGAAGGCAATGACTTCGGTCTTGACCCCGAATTTCTCTTGGATTTCAGTGGCAATAGCCTCGAGTTTAGACAAGGTTCTTGAAACCAAAACAACATTCAAGCCCTTGCTGGCCAATTGAAACGCGTACTCCTTCCCAATCCCATCAGAAGCACCAGTAACCACGGCCCAATTGCCTTTCTTCGCGCCATACTTCACGAAGTCAGTGGGTGGTAAGACAAAGAGGTCCAAAAGAAGACTCCCAAAGGACAAGGTGAAAGTGGTCAACTTGTAGACTCCAGTCAACAATGCAGTATAAAGGGCCGCTTGGCCCAATTTGCTCTCTGTGATAGAACCTATGAAGTTGCTCATGGCCAAATACGTATACGACGAATAATTATACAAGTGGTTCAATACGTTTAAAACACTGTCTGTCGCACACGGAAACCCGAACCCTTCAGGGATTTGGTTTGCATACAGGTGATGTTATTATTGCCTTTGGGCGGATGGTCATCCGGGCCTGAGTTTGAATGAAACTAGGAGGCTTCTCACCAGCTGTGATTTTCCGAGGCTGAGATCACAGTGAGCCACCACCAAAAGGCATTTGGTAGATCATTATTATGCCAACTCGCAGGGCTAGTCCGGGCGCACAGACGTGATTCTCACGTGATCAAACACCCCAGTGAATAAAACTATGTATTATAAAAAATAAGGTCAGACCAAATTTTTGAAGACGAGTCCAAATTTACCAGAGCGTGTTTTGCGGCAAGATTCCGGTGGGACGGGTGAAATTTCTCGGGGAATCTCACTCGTAGTTTTCCCATTGATCTGGCATAGTGGGCCCTTTATTATGATTCTTCTCTCGGAGACACGTCAATAAGTCTATCCACAAACAATTTTGATTCTCCGTGATCAAAATATTCAATAAATTTATACACCGTGTAACACAAGTCTTTGTGACGCATGCAGTGATGCATGGACTTGTTTCCGACTTTGCTTAAGGAGATAGCCTCGAAGAAGCAAAGTTGTTTAAGTCCAGACTCAGTGGAACTTAGGCATGATACGAAGCACGAAGCGAACCGGCATCTTGCAAAAGAGGACAACATAAGAGAGACTGAGTACCGAATTTAGACGAACAAGAGCCACGCTTCTTCTTCATCTCGGCATACATGGCTATGATTGCTATGCGAAGAATTGCTGAGATCGATGGGGCTTTCTGTTCTTCGCACGGATGGACGTCTGCTTTGGGAAAAACCATGGCAGTATTTTTGAGAGCATTCTCCACTCATTCTCCACTCTCGCGTGGATATGGTTGGAAGAGCAACTCTTATGCAGCTTTCCAGGTGATTATGCCAGCGTATTCATTGAAAAAATCCCGAGGACAGCCAATATGTAGAAACATGACTGTGATGAAGGCACACAGAGTTCGTTGGATGTAGTAAGCGTTCACACAATGGAATGCTGGAAAAGCAAGTTTCGAGCACGCACCATTGGCATACATGACAATCTGGTGATGCTAGTGCGTTGCGGCGGCAGAGAGAAGACTTTCGTTGTATCTTCCCATGTTGTCTCTTCACATATGCAAAACCCAGAATACTCGCCAGACTGCGGCACGATGGTGTTGTTTTGTTCTCAGACCACATCAGCTGCCCCGTCGTGCGCTCTTCGCTCAAGCATGAGAAAACTAAGCTTGCCAAAAAAGAAGGCTTTCTCATCACAAGTAAGTGAACTCGTCGAGCTTTTCACTGCAGATCTCAACATTGAGCGCGTCTCGTTTGGCATACACTTCGAGCGTCGACAACGCGCACGCGAGCTTGACTTTCTCGCTCTGGAGCTCGGCTAGCCGGTCATTGACCCTCGAGATCTCCTTGTAGTTCAGCTCCACCCTCGCTGCGGTCTTCCCCTGGCCAAGCTTGAGCAAGGTGATCCACGGATTGCTGAACGTTTGAGCGGCCGGCTTTTTCAGGGGGCCCAGAGCTGCGGGCATCGCCTCTGCTGCTGTGTTGGTCGGAGTGGCTCCACCAGACGTCCGGTGAGAGCCGTGGCCCGCGTCGCTGGTCCTTTTCTGGCCGTAATTACTGCCCCTCGACGGCCCGCGCATGCCGGAATACTGCGGTCTCTCGGTGAGTCTCTCGGCAGGTCTCTCGGTGGATCTGTCGGCGCGGTCGTGACCCCGGTCTTCAAGTTGTGGATGCCCGTTTGTGCGGCCGGGCGAGGAGTCCCGGTTTCGTGCATGCTCCCTCGCCTCACCCGTGCGCAAGTCGTCGTTTTCGCGTCGCCCGCTATACGAGTCTGGCCGCAGGATTTCCCGCTGGTCGTCGCGGCGCAAATCCCTCGGGCCGTCCCGGTGGTATGGGTGCTCTCGCGGCGCAAAGTCCCTGGGGCCATGGTCACGTGGATCGTCCCGAGGGCTGTCGCCGCCCCTGTGATTGGCGTCGCGATATAGCGGGCGGCCGCCATACGAGTGGTCGGGCCGGCCAAAGCCTTTTCCGCGTCCCCGCAGATTGGCCCCATAACGGCCGTGTCCCCTGCCTCCTCGATAGCCACCTCTGCCCCGGCTGTCACGTGAGTCCGTGTTTTTGTCGTAGTACGAGTCGTATCTGCCAGTGCCCCTGGACTCCCCGTTTGGGTAATAGCCGCCGTTGCCGCTCATGGTGTGTGGCGGGCAAGAAGAAGGGGGTATCTGTGAGGAGCTAGTATGGGCTGTCTGGTGCACCCATACAAAAGCGCGGCGAGGCATGCAGATAGACATGGCGAGCAGCCGAGATTGGAGATCAGGACAGATATGGTGTTGGAATAGAGCATTGGTTCTGCGGCCTTAATTCTTGGGGGCCCGCTTTTCTCCAACCAGGCTCAGTAAGAGAATGTGGGTAAAAAGCCGCAACAAGACAGTGCTTGGTAAAACGTCTCGGGTGAAAAGTCTCAGTAGTCTGAGGTGAAGAGCCTCAGGAAACGGACCCGCAACAAAAGCCGCACCAGGCATACAACTGAGCAGCGCTCCGGACGTCAGTGCGCGGGAGTCCGCTCTCAGAGGCTACATGCACGACCAAGAGGGCCAAAATGGCCGATGTGATTTCCCATGTTGCCAGCTTTTTTAGCAGGGCTCCGGGACCCCACGGCGATCGGCAGATGGCCGGCAGACGATCCTGGATACTGCACCGATATCGGCGTGTCTGGTGCGGCGGACGGCTGCTGGGCTGCGCTCTCCAGTGCCAGGTCCTGTAGATGGACCACTCTCAATTAGACTTCCCTTTTTGGGGTCACTCCGAAACATCGGCTCGCACAGCCATTTTCCATCTCCAGAGACAGAGTGCCAACAGCCATCATTCCTCTTCTGCCACTGTTTTCAAATCAAGCGCACGGCCTTTTCTTTTTTCTGCCAGCACCCGCGAATGCCGCCCCGAGATTTCTCGCCTTGTGCCGACGCGGCCGATGGGCTCCTTTCGGAACATGAACTATTAGCAATGTATATGAGAGAAGTGGGCCCAGCCACCCAGGGCGTCGATGGCCGCTCACGTGAATTGGACGCGTTGCAGAAGCACCTCTGCAGTCCAGATCCTGGCCGGTTCCAGGAGGCCCTCGACTTGATGGAGCGGCTTGGTCACGAGGGGTTGGGGCTCCAGTCTACTCCAGTGTCGCGAGCACTGGCACATCGCACAAACACAGAGTACGACAAGACACACTCTCTTTTCGACTGCAGTGATGTCACCAGCGTGGACACGTGTGGCCAATTCAGAGACACGGATCGCGACTCCGATCTTGACGAGACGGCCTCTCTCATGGAGTGTGGCGAGGCCATGCATGCAAACCTGGACTCGTCTGGGCCGGGCCCTGGTGGCTCGCCCAGCCAGTTCAACCTCTACGAATTTCTCGATGGCATCCAAACTCGCCATGTCACCATCTCCTCGAAGTTCCAGGAAACGCACGCTAAGCTCGATGTTCTCCGGCACCAAAACAGGCTCGATGCAGACTTGCTTGCCAAGCTCTCTGCCAACAACGAACTCATGCACGAGAAAATACACGGCCTCAAGACAGAGGTCTCCGACATGTTCCACGACCTCCATCTTCTCAAGACTTCGCGAGAGCGGGGAGGCCCGCCTGGCTGCCGGCCCAATCCCACATATACTCTTGCCTACACCTCTTTGCCTGATCGCTGCACTACAATCAGTGACATGGCCAAGACAGACTCCACGACTGTGGACACACATTTCTGTTTTATCGCCGACTCAGAGGAAAACGATAGAGGAAAGGCAGCCCCTATCATGCATTGCCATGGTGTGTCAAAACACCCAGTAGCTTCACAAAGCGCATCACCGCACTCGGGCACCCTCAGCACCCAGATGGACGAAACAACACAAATACACTCTATTCAATTCGATAAGGCCCCGGTCGGCCCCAACATGATGCCTAAATATGCGAAGGAAATGCTGGCGCTATTTGTGCTTTTGCTCGCATTCTGGCTTGCCCTCAGCTGGCACTGGACACACTATACATGGGATATCAAGTGGATGCAAAAATACGACTAATGAACATATTCGGCGGCAATACCCCCTCGTCACACCACCCAATAATACTCTACCCCATGGTGACCGACCTCAGGTAGTTGTCGTAGTTCTCCTCGGTGTCCTCCTGGAAGTATGGGTGGATCAACGCTCTCTTGGCACTGATTCTATTGCTTGGGTTGTAATTCAACATCTGCTGCATCAAGTTCACGCCGTCTAGGTCTAAAGTAGGCACGCTCTTGGCCAAGTCCTTCTTTTCCCATTTGGGCCATGTTTTCTTGAAGTCGGGCAAGAAGCTAACGTCGGGCCAGATCTCCTCGTTGGGCGTTCCGAGAATTCGGAAGATCCGGAAAATCTCGTCAATCTCAGAATCTCCGGGGAACAACGGCTTGCGGTTGCACATCTCAGCAAAAATACACCCCACTGACCACATATCCACGCCTGTGGAGTATTGTTTGCCCCCCAAAAGAATTTCGGGAGCCCGGTACCACAAAGTAACCACTTCGTGCGTGTATGCACGCAAGGGAACACCATAGGCTCTGGCCAAGCCGAAATCCGCCAACTTCAAGTTTCCCTCCTTGTCAATCAACACGTTTTGGGGCTTCAAATCTCTGTGCAACACTCTGTGTGAGTGGCAGTATTTGATGCCCTTCACCAACTGGTGCATGAATCTTTTCACCATTGAAGGCTCCAACCCAACACCCTGTGGTATGGATTCCATATATTTCTTCAAGTCTAAGTCCAAGAACTCGAAGACTAGGTACAACTTATGCGAGTCCGAGTGGATGATATCGTAAAGACGCACAATATTGTCGTCCCTCATCTCCTTCAACAAGGAGATTTCTCTGATGGCAGTCGATGGCACCCCCTCATCCTCAGACTCCAAGCGGATTTTCTTGAGCGCAACTACACGATTGTTGTATCGGGTATCCAAGGCCTTGTAAACCACACCGTATGTTCCTAGATAGTCAGTACGAAAACAGTCTCATGCTTATGACGTGTGCCTTTCAACCGTGACTTTGACGGCGTGAATCCTTTTCTGAAAACACGGTATGAAGCGATCTCCACAGTTCTTGGGTCTCGGCTGATCATGACACGTGGCATTGGCTCTCAACAAAGTTCGACCCATATTGAGAGTTTCATGCTTGAAAGATTGACTTGATCCGATGCAAAGCACCCGCTTTTTCCAGAAACTGCCCACTTTGTATTTGTGGAACTTGTACATACCTTCTCCCACTTTCTCCTGACGCTGAAAATCCGAAAGTTCCACCATTTTCTCGTACCTGCTTTTATGTTTAGAGTGAGATTCTCGAGTATGGTGAGGCTATCGCGTCAGGGACATCAACGCGGTGCGTGCGACTCGTGGCGAGAGGACACTGAGTGGTTTTACCAAAAAGAGAAGATCCCTTCCACCGACGACAAAGATACCCATCGGGTGAAAAGAACCAAACCATTCCCTCTGAAATCGTTTCTATAAAGAAATCAATGAGAATTGAGTTTGGAAAAGATTTCGCCTCTGTACGGTTCACACTGCTACTGCAACTACGAATTGTTAGGTTATGGCCATTTCAAGTCAAAACAACTTGATACTTCAAAGCCGAGTTCAGCCCACTCTCTTTATCCTTCCGCCCCTTTATTTTCTCACCTACACTGAATGCTAATAGATATCTGTTGTGCGTGGAATCACATACATCATGTTCAGCAAGGCCAAATCCGTGCTTGTCGGATTCGGAACCTTCTGCAACATGGTGTGTTTACTGCGTATAGGCAAGATATGCAAATATTAATTTCATCACCAATTCCGAACCAACCGCGCTTATCGCGGAATTTTCTCGAGCTTCTCTGAGACTTTCTCACTTGATGCATGAACACCATTGTAGGCTTCTCCAGCGGCACAAACACGGATTTCCCTTCCCCACTCACTGTTCAAGATTTGCTTGCCTGTGATCCTCCTTTCTGGGATAGGGTCTAGGATGGAGTAGATCACATTGCGACACCTGGCCCTCTTTAAAGATTCGATCGGCTCGTATCCAGTGGCATCCTTTCTCTGGATAAGGTACTCCTCGAAGAATTCATCGCGCTTAGGGTCGGCCAATTTCCACAACTGGCGCCCGGTTCTCATGGCCATGTAAATGACACCACAAGCCCAAATGTCGACACACCTTGAGTCAAACTGGTCTTGGATGAATTCTTCGGGCGCAATGTATGGGCTGGATCCACAGACCCCGTCACTGAAGTGGATCTCGTCTTCCCATGCCATTTTGAAACACTCCCCATTCCCGAAATCGGTGATTTTCAATACACCCTGCTGGGTAAGTAACAAGTTCTCCGGCTTCAAGTCACGGTGCGACACGCCCATCTCGTGCATGTAGTTCACGCCTCGAATGAGCTGCTTGAAGAAGCAATCGGCCTCGGCATACTCTAGTTTGCCAGCAGCAATGATCAAGGTGTAAAGATCGCCCCCGGAGCAAAACTCCATCACCTCGCAGTAGTCGCCCTTCGCATCCTTCAACAAATCCAAGGTGTCAATGATGTTCAAATGCTTCAAGGAAGAGGATATGCAGAACTCCGAGGTCAACCTCCGCGAGTACTTCTTTTCGGACTCGTTGGGGCGCTTTTTAAACTCCTTGACAGCATAGAGAACATCTTCCCCGTTGCCGTTCTGGAGGCCTTTCTTGTGCGATATGCGCACCACTCCAAACGAGCCTCTGCCAATGACCTCCTGGCAGCGGCCGTACTTCTCAACGAAGGACCGGCTGTCTTGCTTCGGTATGAGGTCTTCAGTCTGGGCTTGATACGGAGACGTGTTGTTCTTCACTTGCTTGACGAGTCCTGCGAAAAGCGTCGGGGGCTCGGCGTTTTTCTCGCCCTTTGCGGAGTTCTTGCCGTGGAGAATGTTGGGAACTGCAGACTTGGCCTCGTCTCGGAGCTTCTTGGCCCCTAGGAGATCCTTGAGCATGTTACTGAGCTTTTCCTGGCGCTTGGCCGCACGTAGGTTGTGCTCGTGGCTGCCGTTTTCGAACATCTTGAACCTCGGCTTGCTCACTGCGGGCGCAGGCACGCTGGCCATTCCTGGCAAGTGGGTGCTCGAGACAGTGGGGGAGACGGTGGAGGGCGAGGTGTGACCGGCTCGCTTTTCCGAGGGCGTGCGCGACACCGAGTTGGCCTTGACTTTGGCCGCCAACGCCGCAGCACCGCCTTTCCATGAGTTTCCGTTCACGGACGACAGTCTCGACACGGAGGGCGACTGAGCACGTGCGCCTGTTGTGGTGTCAAGGTTTGTGGCGTGGGCCACGGACTGCAAGTGGGCCAAGTCCACGGATACCATCGATTGGGACGAAGTTAGCTGGGGGTTTCCCATGGCAGGCGAGGCGGTGGCTGAGCGGTCGTTCGGAAGGGGTGAAAGCACATCGTCGTCCTGAGTGGCGGAGCCCGGATGGGCATGGGAATCCTCGCTGACACGGGGCGTGGGCGAGTTTTTCGAGAGCTGCGGGGCCGGCAGCATGGGCCTGGAGCCGGGCCTCGAGTTGGGCCTGGAGTCCACGTCGGAGCCGGCGGTTTTCGCTAGCGAGTCCGAGGACGCATTTTGTGCCGGCGCTTTGGCGTCCTGGGGGAGCTGCGATAGGTTTGTAGACGACACTCCGAAAAGACGGCCGAGTTTGGACAAGGTCTTCTTCTGCTTCGGCTCACTCATCAAGAGCGATCTGCCAGCGGCAAGATTATTCTGAAGACTCCTTTCTGGTGGGAAAGAAGGGTTGAAAGGAAGGAAGAGTCAGCAGGCTCTCTTTTTTTTTTTTTTGCAAAGGCTTGCTCCGAAAACCCCGCTTTTATATGCCGCTGTCGAAGAACGAGGCTGGCCTTGATGATCACAAGAACGCTGCTGGCAAAAGTGTGGTCGAAATCGTGCAAGTGTGGTTTCTGATGTATGTGGCCTGAAGTACGTGGAGGGGTCTGGAGACGAGATGTTTTTTTCTGGAGCCGGCTTTAGTGGTGCGGGTGCGATATTTCTATTTGCCCGCTGCGCTATTTTTTTTTTGGCCCATTGTTAGTAGATTGCACGGCCTTGCTCCCCGTCCTCGCTGGCCGCGGAGGCACAGGTGGAAGGCGCGGCCCCAACGGACGGTGGCGAGCGGCCACGGAATTTCGAGCACCAGCGGAACTTCGCATCGCGTGCCGCTGGGCCCGGCGCTCCCCGGATCCCGTGACCCATGGAACCGCTGGCTCGAAGCGTGGGGCTTTGGGCCGGGTGGTGTTTTGTGCTCCCGCTCGCTTCGGCAGCCCAGCGGCAATGGGCGGTTTGTGGCCCCAGCGATTGTAGGCACCGGCTCGCGAAGCAGGCCCGAGAAATTACAAAGTTACCCACTGCCAATTTGCTTGCGCGCTCGCCGTGTGACCTGGGCTTAGCAGAGCGAAGTCGGCATCCGCCAGTCACGCGGAAGGCGGCGGCGGAAGCCGGTCACGTGGCAAGCTTTTGTGTTCTCCGGGGGCCATGTTGCGCCACGCCGGGCACGGGGCAGTTGCAGCGTGTCCGTGGTCATATATGGTCATTTATTGCACACAGGGCCGCAGCCCAGTTGGGCCGAAAGCACTCGCAACTGGCGCCGCGTGTTGGTGCTGCGCGGCCCTGTGCCTGAAGCCCCGGGCCACTCGGTCTCACCCAGCGGTATGTGCCTGACGGGGCCAAGAAAACAGGCACAGCCGGCCAGTGACAGGCCCCGACGCGGCGCCGGAGTCAAGCGTGCCGGCCGGAGTCATACATGTTTACTTTTTTTTTTTGTTTCCCGGGGCGGTTCTACAGGCCAAGCCCCATGTGGAGGCGAGAGGCGGGAACGGCTGCGCGCAGGCTGTATTGTCGGAACCTCCGCCGGGCGTACACTGTGGGGGATCCAGCGACGTGCGGCTGGAGATAGATATTACGTAGGGCGGGAGGGTGCGAGGAAACCCCTGCTGGGCGAAGGCCCCGCGCTGAATAGGTGTCGTGGTGCGAACTGGTCCGTGCGTGTCTCTAGTTGGCCTCGGCCAAGATGAACTCCTTGAACTCCGCGTAGGCCCTCTCCAAGTCGTCGTTGACAATGACCTTGTCGTGGGCCCCCGTCTTGGCGTACTCCATCTCAGCAGACGCGGCCGCGATTCTCTTGGCAATGGAGTCCTCGGTCTCCGTGCCCCGCCCGCTCAATCTGTCCCGCAAGGACGCGATGGACGGCGGGCTCAAGAACAAGAAGCGGGCGTCGATCTGCGCCTTCTTGACGGACTTGACGCCCTGCATGTCGATGTCCAAGATACAGATTCGGTTCAACTTGGCCACGTCGTCCACGGCCTTGATGGACGTGCCGTAGTAGTTGCCGGAGAACTGCGCCCACTCGATGAACTTCTCCTCGGCAATCAACTTCTTGAACTCGTCCACGGTCGAGAAGTGGTAGTCGACGCCGTCCACTTCGCCCTGTCTAGGCTGTCTGGTGGTGTTGGACACCGAGAACCCGAACGTGTCGGGGAATTCCGCAAGCAACTTCTTCAAAAGCGTGGACTTGCCTGTGCCGGAGGGCCCGGAGATAACGACTGGTCTGACCATGGTGGCTCTTGTTTGCGCTGGAGGTTTGCGGGTGATCAGAGGTGATATTTTTTTTTGGGCCCAGGCGACGCGATGCGGAACTAAACACGCCGCGCGCGCAGACCGGGGTGCTGGGGCCGCGTAGCCTGGCCGACCAAACCACGACAAACGTGCACTTCCAATGCCGGGGACGAAAACGGACAAAACGCAGATTTCCTTTTTTTTTAGCTGGCCCAGGCGGCTGGCAGCGTTGTCTTGCCTCGTGCGCCTAGTGCCGGAATGCTGGCGGTAATGTGTGGCTTTTGCTCTGTGTTTCTGGCGGCAGTCCTAATGTGAAACCTCGCAGAGCACAGTGGGCAGCTGAGAAATATTGGCCCAGAGCGTGCGTGGCCCTAGGGCGAAAGTAGACATGCTCGCGTCACCAAGAGCATGATCCGATCCGGATTGGGGGATTAAACCCCGGCCGAGCAGCTGGGATTTTCCACGCCTTGTATCATCCCCCGGGCTGCCTCTGGCTCATTCACGAACTCTGGCTTTGTCACGAACTCGGTTTAGTCACGAACTGTGGCTCGTGTGGAATTTGCGGTCGGCTCGAAGGTCCTGGCGTATTGGGCGCGCCGCCCGCCAGCCAGGTATTCACAATAAGTAACTCTGTGGCCGGGCTCTGCAGCCGTAGTTATTTACGAAATCACATCGTGACGGCTTTTTCTGTCGCATACAGCCATTCCGTATTCCAGACTGCCGCCTTCGTCTAATTTGTGCTGTTTTTTTTTACTCTTTTTAATTTGGGAATCAGGGCCGCGGCACCTCGCAGTATAATCCGAGCCGTTTGGGGCCTTAATTTCGCAATTCAGAAATTGCATCATACTACCTCTGCAAATACCCCCCGTTCCCCCGGCACAAGCCGAGACCAAGAATTGAAAAAAACTCAAGTCACCACAAAAGCCCACAATATCCCGGAACACTCTGCTGTTCTCACGCTGTGCCCGGCTCGAGAAGCTCGGGCCTTCATATGCGCTGCTCGTGGTGAATGGAGGTAGTGCGTCTGGAAGAAAAAACCACCAGGCGATCGCAAGCGCCGCTCCAAATCTCCACGCAAATTTTCAAGACACCAAAAGACACGGAAAATCTACCGCAATGGACCAGGTTCAGCAGGCCCTCGTGGCCATGTACTCGCCGGCAGTGCTGCAGGACCAGAAGAAAGAGGCCACGACTTTCTTGGAGAACTTCCAGAAATCGCCCGAGGCCTGGGAAATCTCGCACCTGCTACTCGCAGATGGCCAAACTCCTTTGGAATACCGGATGTTTGCCTCGCAGACATTGCGCTCGAAATCGACATACGACTTGCTGCAGCTCCCAAACGAGGCGCTCCCCCTGCTCAAGGACTCGATGCTCGAATTGCTCTCGGTGTACGCGGCCAAAGAAAAGCTGATCCGCACACAGTTGTCGTTGGCGCTTTGTCAGTTGGCGCTTCAGTATTTGGGCTGGCTGAATGCCATCAATGATATCACCGCCAGGCTCCTGACCCAGGAGCACGTGCCGGCTTTGTTGGAGTTCTTGAAGAGCTTGCCGGAGGAGTTGACGGACGCCAACAAAACGCCGTTGACCGACGAGGAGTTCAATTCCCGCACGAGCGAGTTGATCACCAGCAATGTCCAGCACGTGCTACTACTTCTCAAAAGCTTGATCGACAGCGGGTCTGCACATCGCGCGTTGATCCTCGACTGCTTGAACAGCTGGATCAAGGAGTGTCCCATAGAGGACGTCTTGGGCATCGACTCGCTTGCCTCGCTCATCTTCGAATCCTTAGCCCGCGAAGACACTTTCGACCACGCGGTGGAATGCGTGTGCTCGATTCTCAGGGAGACAAGAGACATAGACAACTACCAGTTGATCGACGCGTTGTACCAGCAGCTTTTGCAGGCGTACGAGCACTACTCCAAAAGACCCGACCAGTTGGAAGACCCAGAGATTTTCAACGGTCTCACTCGAATCTATGTGGAGGCGGGCGAGTCCTGGCACGTGCTCATCGCCAAGAGCCCGGCCCACTTCAAACCTCTTGTTGAGATTCTATTGCGTTGCTGTAAGTACGACGAGGACTTGGACGTGGTCAAGTACACCTTCTACTTCTGGTACCAGCTCAAGCAAATGTTGACTTTGCCCAGATTCGAGGAGTCCCGGGCGGAGTTCCTGCCTCTTTACTTGGAGTTGATTCTGGTCATCATCAACCATCTTCGATACCCTCTTGGAGACAATGCTGACGATCTTTTTGACGGCAACAAAGAACAGGAGGACAAGTTCAAGGACTTCCGTTACGAAATGGGAGACGTGTTGAAGGACTGCTGCGCCGTGGTGGGGGCGCAAAAAGCATTGGACGTGCCCTTCCAGCAAATCAAGGCACTCGTCAACCAAAACCCGCAGTGGCAGTATTTGGAAGCCCCTTTGTTCAGCATGCGCGTGATGGCTAAGGAGGTCTCGTTGAAAGAGAAGAAGATCTTGCCAGTCATCATGCAGATGCTTGTGCAGCTACCCGAACACCCGAAGATTCGGTATGCAACCACCTTGGTCTTGGGGCGGTACTCGGAATGGACTTCCAAAAACCCGGAATTTTTGGAGCCTCAACTCAACTACATCATCAAGGGCTTCGAGAATGCCCAGCACACCGGAAGTGAGATCATAAACGCCACATCTCAGGCCCTCATGTTTTTCTGCCAGGACTGTGCCATTCTTCTCGTAAACTATTTGGAACAGCTCTACATGCTTTATCGGCAGGTCCATGCTGCATTGGATGTCAAGGCGACTTTTGACTTGGTCGATGGATTAAGCCATGTCATCGGCAAAATCCCCCTTGCTGACCAATATAGAGCAGCAGAGACATTTTTGGAACCCACATTACACAGAATGGGTGAACTTTGCTCACAGGGTCAACCAGGGGATGACCCGACTATCAAGGCGTTGGTTGACGAGGCAGAAGTTTTGAGTATATTTTTGAAGATTTTGCGTTGTCATGACTACTCCATTCCTGAATTCCCCATTGCTAACGTGTTTATGGACAAGATTTGGCCCTTGATACCTTTGGGTTTTGCAAAGTACGGCGACTCATTGAAAATCTGCGAATCCTTTTGCAAAGTGACCAGAAATGCAGTTCACGGTAGCACCCGCTACCTCACACCAAAGTTGGGAGAAATTTCACAGCTTCTACACCAAGGATTCCAAAAAACGTTTTTCGGTTGCTTTTTGTGGGTCACTGGGGTAATTATACAATGCAGCGAAGACTTTTCCGACGAGGTGTGTGCGCAAGTGATATACCCTCTTGCTATATCTCAAAGCGGATCAGTGTTGGACTTGTTTAGAAGCGACTCAAATATTGACCTCCGCAGTATCCCAGATGTGATCGAAGACTACTTTAACATGGCCAGTCATTTGCTCATGTTTTATCCCACAGAAATCGCTGGAAACGAACATTTCATGAGTTCCATATTCGAGACAGGGGTGGTTGCTCTTAAGGTGTCCGAAGAGTACAATCCTTTGATGGCATGTGTACACTTTTTCATCGATTACATATCCTGGGGTTCTGATTACCCACCTGTCTCATTTTTCGAAGGAGACCACCAGGCAATCAAGGAAAATGTGAAGAAGTTCTTGGCCATGGACCGTCACACTCATAATCTTCTTGAAGTGGTCATCTATGGGCTTATACACAAGTTTTACAACGATGTTGATGGCAATGATCTTTTGATCAAGATTTTGACTGTGTCGCCCGATTCTGCACAGGCTGTATTATGGTTGAAACAATCTGTTGCTTCATTGCCAAATGTAAGCGAACAAGAAATTACCAAGCTCATTGGCACAATCAGCGTCGCGCTTCCCAACAAAGACAACAGGAGAATTAGGATGGCGATAAAGGATTTTGTGAGCTGGTATACCCGGAAAAACGTGAACTCAAGGGCCGCCTTCAATTAGCATTTGACAAAATATAGGGTTTGGTTTACGTATAGCAGCGCAAACAAAGGTGCATGGCGAGAAGCCCACTTAACTATTCTCGTCGGTAAATTGTCACGGTAAAAGTTGAATATCACAAGTTCGTTTCAATACAATCATAATGAAATATACGAGAAAATGAACGACGTGGATAGGATCAATATATCTTGAAATTTAGCGGAATTGAATTCGACCTTAATCTCAGAACTTAAAAAGCACCTGCAAGATTCATCCTTGTCGAATCTGGCAGACGAAAACTGATGGGAGAAATGTATGACTGGAAATCCATTAGCATGGTGCTGCTTTTTACACTTCCACAAGCTCGACGGGCTAGAACTTCGATGAAAACTGGCTGCATAGATATGATTAAACGACAACAAAAAATTATGGTCTGGCCTGGCTATACAAGAACGCTGGCGCCTATCAGAGACTCCTATCGTGAAGATGCGCGAACTAATAAACTACAAAACAAACATATCGTGTGGTATATTCCATACACTACGGCGCCAAAATGGCGAAATAATCAGTGTGTATCTGGAAGGGTCATGCAAGAAATCATGAAAACTAAGCACGCAATCCCGCCACAAGAGTGGCGTTCTATTTCTAGAGTTCTAAAAAGCAACACCATGTAATACTCAATTTAGGGCATGCCATTGGCAGAAAACAATGTGCGCCAGCAAGCGAATTTTGTTTTTGGTTTCTTTTGCAGATTTTCAAATCTGGGCCTGTACCTAATCTGAGGCGTGTCGAGAGATGCTGGATATGGAAGTGCACTTGCCAAATGCGGAAGGTGGCTTGAAATATCTGCAGTCCAAGCCAGGTTTTTGCGCGAGATAGATATGGGAGAATACTGGATTCACAGCTATATAAGATATGCCTTCCTGGTGGCTGGACTTAGATTATTATTATTCACATACAAATCACATCTCTCGTTCACACAATGCAATTTTCTACCCTCGCTACCTTTGCTGCTGCTGCCGCCTCTGTTTCGGCGTTCGCTAACTCCACTGTCACTGATGTGACCTCGACTTTGATCACAATCACTTCTTGTGAGTCTGCTGTCACCAACTGCCCATACACCACTGCCAATGTTTCAACATACCACGGTGCTGGTAACAAGCAGTACGCTGCCGGTGCCGTTGCTTTGGCTGCCGGTGCTTTGTTGGCTTTGTAAGCTATTTGGTTCTAATTCTTTGTATATTATTGATTGTTTATAAATTTCATGTTAATTCTTATTGTTATTTGATTAAAGCTTTGTAAAACTGTTGTCTGCATGCGGCCGTATTAAATGATGCCTTTTAAAGGTTAAGAGAGTTGAGCAGAAGCGATTTAGCAACCTTGGGTCACATTTGGGCAGACATGTATTTTGAGATGACTTGGTTTATTACTTGTAATTTCTTGTATCATCTTGTGCCACTACTGTCGCGAGTGCAAAATTTTTAATTCGTCACATGTCCATTGATTTAACATAAATTTCATCCCACGACGACAAGCATAACAAAGGCGAGCTTATCGGGATCGGTTACGGAGATGACTTTTTTCTTGTTCTTAAATTAGATTCATGCAGATAAATAAATATAGATTCATTTTATTAGTTTCCTTTCACTGGCTTTTGCGAATCAAATTCCATCCTAGTTCGCGACTTGAACTAAATTTAGAGTCTCCGTGCGGCATATGCAACAGGCTTCCGGGTACCAAGTATGGCCCAATGCAAAGTTCCATTGTACGGGCCGAATTTTAACTTGTTCCAATTTACCCCAGTGAAAAGGATTTTTCGAAGCGCTTTGTGCTAGTTTTTGCGCTTTATCCGTTAACTCTCTAATTCTGTGGGGATTCCACCATTTCGTAATCGGCTTCACCATGAGCCTTTCTTTTAATGCTAGAGAAAACCCTCGACCAACCATGAAACTGGACCTTATTCCTAATCCCGCCTCTTTTCACAGCATTGAACTCACCTAATGTGGAACTTTTGAGAGAAAATTCGCTTCCAATACTTTCCTCATTGAGGTACAAGTTTTCGACGATTTCTTTGACTCTGGGAGGCTTCCATTTTTTGAGCAATAACGAATTAAGCACCACACTGATTGAGCTGCAGGCCATTGCTCCTGCTCCACTCACTGGTGAGAGCATCCAGCCATACTTAAGGAAGCAACCCATGGCAAACGGCAACATCAAAAAATTGTAGATTGTAGCGCCGAAAAAATTCCACTTGATTTTTTTAAAACTCGCCTGAGATATTTGAAGGGCAGTGACAACTCCGAAAAGATCATTTTTCTTCCCCTGTGATCCCATCAAAACAACTTCAGCCGAGTCGATAGCGATATCCGTGCCTGTGCTGATGGCCATGCCAATATCAGCTTGTACCAAAGCAGGTGCATCATTGATTCCATCACCGACAAAGGCAATTGATATATTTCCGCGTCCGCCAAACCGATTACGTAGTTGAGTGACAACCTTATCTTTGTCAAGCGGGGAAACTTCACTGAAAATGTTGCCTTTTGGCACTCCGAGTTCTGCGCCTATTTTATGCGCCACTTCTTTGTTATCTCCAGTCACTATACCCACCTGATAATTCTCAACGTGCTGTAGGTAGTCAATTAATACCCTGGCGCAAGGCTTGATTGTATCAGAAAGCTCAAAGTACCCACTATATGACCCATCAATGATAACGTGCGAAATACTTGATATCGAATCTTTCAAGTCAGTCAGAAGAATTCGTGACAAGTCTTCACGAGCGGAGGGGTAATCTTTCACCACCATTCTCTTGTTTCCGACAGCTATATCAAAGGATTTTCCGGAAAGTGTTACTCTGGCCTTAACACCCATTCCAGTGTAGACTTGAAAGTCTTCGATCGTAGCCAGTAAGGAGTCTTTTTCAAGTGACAGGCTCAATATTTCTTTGGCTTGGGCACTAATCGCTTTTCCCGTGGGATGTTCAGAATGAGTTTCGACAGAACCAACCAAAGTCCACCACTGAGTTTCTGAAAGACCAGTTGTTCCCAATATTTGCTTGGATTTTGTTATCTGGAGATCACCTTGCGTGAGCGTGCCTGTCTTATCAAACAATATGACATTTACGCCACTAGATTTTTCTAATACATCACCTCCTTTGATCAAAGCACCAAATGAGGCACCGACACCCGTACCAACCATCACAGCAGTCGGAGCTGCCAAACCCAAGGCACAAGGACATGCCACAACTATCACAGAGATGGCGAGGTTCAAGCACACAAAGTATTTTCCATTCTCGTCTTTGATGAAAACGCTTGGAAGATATTCTGGATAAAATTTCAGGTACAACATCCAGAAGAGCAAGGTGGTAAATGAAAGGCATAGCACGAAAGCAACAAATCTCGCTGCAACAAAGTCGGCAAATCTCTGCACAGGGGCCTTGTTGACTTGTGATTCCTTCACAATGTTAATGATCTGGTGAAGCTGAGAGTTTTTTCCTGCGCCTGTGACCTGAATGTAAATAAGAAATGGCCCATTGATGGAGCCTCCAATAACTGTATCTCCAACTTTCTTCTGAACAGGTAAAGACTCTCCGGTAATGATAGACTCATCCACGTCTGTACTTCCATAAACAATCTTACCATCAGCTGGAATTTTCCCGCCAGCATAAACAACGGCAATGTCATTTTTCTGAATGAGGTCAATGGGAATGGTTCGGGCTGAAACTTCGGCTGCGACGTAAGTCTTGTCATCTTGACTCATTTTTGTGATATGTTCAAGCTGTGCCTCGTCATCAATGATTGTGCATGTTGTTGGAGTCAAGGACATTAATTTGGATAGTGCCGAAGAAGTGGAACCCTTTGCTCGGTTTTCGATCCATTTTCCAAACGAGACAAAGCAAACAAGCATGGCAACTGTCTCGAACAAGACTTTGGGTGGCTTTTCCATCTGCCCTGACCACACACTGAGAAACATGGATAAAACCGAAAATAAATATGATACAAGGGTCGAGATACAGACAAGCACGTCCATGTTAGCATGTTTGCCCTTGTGACGGATGAACACTTTGAAATTTTTGAAGAAAACTGCCCCGAGATGAAAAAGAATGTACGTGGCAATGGCAAGCTCAATCAAGGACACTAGATAAAGCCCATGGAAGAAAGTGAGTTTTTTCCAAAATCCCGTATTCTCAGTGACGCTGAGAGCAACGATGGGGGCGCCAGCAGCCAAAGAGTAGCAGAAATTAGAGCGCCAGTATTCGATGTCCTTCGTTTTTGATAAGATTTTTAGCTGCGAACTCAAAGACTGATCCACGGAATTAGATATGATGAACAGAATCCGACTGTCTAAGGTGTTCAAAGAATCCAAGAGATGACGGATTCCTGTGCCATTTGAATAAAGAGATATCCTAAGCTCGTCTGTGAGGTTTTCTTGGCCCAAATCAGTCACATCGTTGTGGAAATCCTCAGGGGTAACTTCGCCTTTGAAGACAAACTGGAACAGCTCAACGCCAGCCAAGCTGCTGAGAACAGCCTCCGCGTTATACTGTAAAGCTGAGATGTCTGTGTCCTTGTCGATACCATGAATCTGCAAGACAAAATCATCCTTTTGGTCCTCAGTGGGGGGCAGTCCCGCAAGCGGCTGTGACAGGAGGACACGTGCGTCGAATCCACAATCTTCGATTGTCTCCTTGATAGCCTCGGGCTTCAAGCCAGACTTGTGAGTTACGTGCGCGGCACTAGTGATTTGGGACACACTGGCATCGACCACACCTGGAAGCTTTTGAAGTGCCTCTGTTATGGACGCTGAGCATGCACCGCAAGTCATGCCCAAAACCTCTAGTTTCGTTTCTTCGAGACCCGAATTAGAAGAATGCACCTGACTAGACGAGGCCAAAGTCGCGTCGAAACCACAGTCTTCGATTGTCGAGATCATGCTCTCGACGGGAAGACTCGCATCATGTAGGATTTTTGCCAGATTCGTGATAAGAGAAACGCTTGCCTGCTCTACGCCAGCCATGTTCTCAAGAGCTTCTGTGATGCTCGATGAACATGCCCCGCAAGTCATTCCGGTAATATCTAGTATGGTGGAAGCAGAAGCCAGCAGTTTTTCCTGAGATGGCGAGACAGCCACAAGCAGTGCTTCGAAGCCGCAATCTTCGATGATACTGACAAGATCCTCCGCGTTCATCGGCTCCGAAAACTTGACTTTGGCTTCATTAGTAAGGAGGGAAACCCCAGCTTTTTGAACCGTGGGACATGCCTCTAGCGCATCGGTGATGGAGCCCGCACACGCAGCACAAGACATGCCGCGGATAGAAATGAAGGCTTCACGCATGACTAAATGACAAATATTGGGAATGCAAATCTTTTTCTGAACGGACAAGGAAATCGGGAAAAGAATGGGATGAATGACCCGCCGTGCTCGCAGATTTTGCATGAGAGATGGAATTGATTACGCATACGTGCAGGAGAACGAGAGCGGAGACCAATAGAGCGTGCAGCACCGGCCGGGCCGGAGGTGAGGTATTTTTGATCTGGCTGAATGCCGGAAAAAGTCCTCACATGCAAGAGTGCCTGCTACCATCCGCCACCGTCCCGGAGATCTACATAGATGAGGTTTGAGTCATGTTGCTAGTTGCGATGATTCTTTTCAAATGATATTTGGGGAAAAAAGAATCTAAAAATACGTTTGGTCCGGGGCAGAAAATTCTTGGCCGAATTTTTGGCCGAACCCATGGACACGAACAGTCGCTTAAAGTTGGGCGGTGGCGCATTGGAATATGCGGCGATAGTCGTGTACAAGAGGTACGGGTCTCGAAGACGTGTGACGGATGAAAAAGATTGGTGAGCCGCAGTCATGGTAATGAGCCAATATCCCACTAATAATGTAAGCAGAAGGTCTCTCCCTTTGCTCGAGAATTTTAAGATAAAGAATTTATTATGACTGTACTGGCAGTTTTACTTTTCATGAGTCGTGCGCTTATCGTATGCAGCTCATTCTAGTATGCGGTGAGTAGGCAGTCCTCTATTGTTCAGACAATAAGGATTGTCAATGACACAATATTAGGCGGAACTTCCCAGATTATCCTTCCTTTAGATTTGTTTCGGTTGATAATTTTGAAACCTGTTCTATCCTTCGAGAATTTTTAGCACGTTTGATCGAAGACATGGGTTGCCTACCAGATGTGGAAAATTGAAAGCTAGTGTTTAAAGAGTGACTCCATAAATCATGGGTACAGACAAAACAAAAATACATTGACTTTCGATTGATGCAATGTTCATCAAATTGCAAGAATTTTGTTAAGTCAAAGTGACCTCTTTTTCTCCGCGCCAATATAGTTATCTCTGACAATACTTGAGTCCCATTTTGTTTCTGTCACCTGATAAAAAGTTGAGTAAACGTATAAAATATTTATGATTATGGAGCGACCAGAGCTACAGGAGCTGAAATCCTGTGCTTTTTAAACGTGGGCCAAGGAAGATTGTAAAAACATTGAGTTAATCTGCACCAAAGTAGAGGCACTAGTAATCCCTCATGGGTCAAACCGAACACATTAATAAATTATACCAATCGCTAACATGTTCTCAGAACACAAAAATAAAGCAGCTCACTGCAGCACGAAACAAAAACAATAGATCGAGACTCTAGTGAATTACCTTTTCCTCAGTTGACTTACGGCTTGGAGTATCTTTTTTATGTTTTGGAGCCAGCCCGTGGTATTTATGCAGTAGTTCTTTCCAAGCTTGCTTACTGTCCAATTTGTTTCCCCGGGCATCTTTATATTCCACGCTGACTTGTGGGCTGTAGTCTTCGAGAGGATCGGCCGAATTGCTGTAGCGGGCGTATTTACCACCTTTTTTAACTTCTGATACAATGCCTTTTTGAACTAGCTGATCGTTAAGTTTTCTTTCAATGACCTTCTCCTGCTCATCTGTTTTCATTTTGAGGAAAATTGGATCTTTGTTCATTTGCTCCCGAAGAAGACGCTCTTCGATATTGATCTGTATTTTTGCCAACTCAGCCTCTCTCTGGTGTTCCCTATAGGCCTTCGATGTTTTAGTGACTTCAGGACTCAAAGCATCTGGTCTGGAACGCAAGTATTTGAGCGTAGACAGGATACTGCTGAGATTCGGTTCCGTACTGCGCAGAGATTGTGATGCCTCCAGCTCCTGAGCAGCAAGTTCACTACCCGGAGCTAGCTCCAGATTAATATTCGAGGTTTTGGTTGCCTCGAGAGGTTTAGTTTCGTGATTGGCAGAAACAGCGGGGTCTGCGTCAAGCTTCCTGTTTGGCTCAATTTCCGTAGCTTCCTTGGTGCTGCCTTCGACCAGATTCGATACTGCAGATTGAGCTTCGTTCAAGCGGGCGCCTAAGGCATCAAGAAAGTCCTTGGTGTCGTCATAAACTAAACCAGAGTCTGCTTCCGCCACCATGTCCACTCTTTGGTGCAGTTTCACCTCATTGGCGATTTCCTCTGCAGTCAAGAGCTTTCTCGCCTTGTTTCGCTTGACCCGTGTTCTACGAAGCACATCCTCGAAGGTATCGTCTAGCTCGTCCTCGAGATCCAAGCGAGCGGTGTACATGGGCTCGTCCACGTCGATCGAATCTTCGTTTCTCTGCCGCTTTTTTGATATGCCCTTCAGTTTCTTTTTGAGTTTCTTCATTGGTACGCTTGGCTTCGATGGCTCAAAGCTATCAAGAAAGTTGTCAAAACGAACAACGTTGCCAGCCGGTTCCGAGTTGTTCGCTGCTTCATCAACCTTTCTTGGAGCAAGCAGAATTGTAGTTCCTTCTAGTACTGCCAACTCTTGCTCATGGTCATCCGACTTTTCATCCGCGCTCTCGTCCAAAACATTGGACTTCCCAAGCTTTATGCGAGCCTCTGAATGCTTGGAATTTTGACTATGGGCAAGTTTTGCGTCTCTTGTCAAATTCTCGTTCATAAGCTCATCGCCCGTATCTTCTAGAACTCCCGCATCGGCAAGCGTGAAGACCTCACCATCAGCTAGCAGAGCCAATTGCTTTGTGGTGTGTTTGACAGTGGTGTGGCCTGCTTCCACTTCAAGTTCCCGAGCTGTGGTCTGGACTGCCTGCGCCTGCTGGACAGGGCCACGTGACCCACCCAAAGAATCAAGCCAAGAGTCCGTATCCACTTCGTCGTACTGGAATAAAATGCGTGGCTGTTTTGGCCTGTGTAAAGTATCCCGGTTAAGCTGATCGGTCTCCTTTGACGATGGGGCGGGGTCGCCAGATCCATAGGAATGTTTGCTCTCCAGAGGGTGCAAGTCGCCTGGTCCTGCGACATCCAAATCATGCCGTGGAGGCCTCAAATCACAGCCAGATTCGCTTTCCTTCCTTGAAGCAGCCTTATTACTTGAATTTTCGTCCGTACTGAGGGCAGACGTGGGAATAAGGGGAAGTCCCAATTGAGCACGGAGCTTATTCGTCTCTTCGATCGAGAGCTCAATCGGCCCGGCCATTCCTGCAGCTTGTGCTGTGCCAGAGTTCCAATCTAGTGGGTGAACAGTATTGAGCCTTACGTCACGAAAGTATGGTTTCTATTTGATCTCCGCTGTGCACCTGGTATACGCGCTGACCTTCGCTCAAAATATCCAAGACTATTCAGCCTCACTAGAGGTCTTGCGATGCTGGCGATGGTCTTCGCGCGAAATCCGGGGCCGTCCTGCAGAGAACGCGTCGCCGGCGCGTCTGCTTATGACCACAGTGAGCAAGAGCCCACACTCTTCATTATAGAATATAGCAACACGGGCAGGAATTCCAAAAATGCTGACGGCAGAACAAAACTGCTCCAGGCAGATACTCAGATTCTCAGGTGTGCAGGGCACCACGGCACGCATGCCTGCACAGTTTGCTGTGCTTGGGGAGCATATTGCCTATGTGGCTGGCAGCGGAGTCATTGTAGCCACAGTCGGGGAAGATAATACGATATGCAACCAGCGGCTATTTGTGGCCAACTCCACAAACGAAACGCACCCGGGGAATTACGGGTACGGCTTGGGCGGTCTGCACGAAACTGCCGCGTGTGAGGATGAGCTCCGCAAGGACCTGTTTGGCTTTCCTCTTAATTTCACACATTGCTATAGAGGCACCTGTGCCGAGGCAGAACTGTCGGCCATAGCCGTGCTAGATACCAAGGAGCCGGGAACTCCCTCAACGGGAAATTCGAAACTCAAGGATAAAGTAAGGGCGCCCACGTGCTTGGCAATTTCACCCAACGGACGTGTCTTAGCAGTGGGTGAAACCGGGTACCAGCCTCGGCTCCTTCTTTTCTCGCTTGCGCCCGACTCCAGCGCGCAGCCTTTTGCTGTAATTTACGAACACACCTTTGGCATCAATCACATCGAGTTTTCGCCGAATCTGAAGTACTTCTGCTCCTTGGGCACCATGAGCGATGGCTTCATTCACGTGTGGAAGTACTCTCCCACAGCAGTGGTGCGGCGAGCGGGCAACAAATGCTCATCCATAGTCAACGCTTTGGTCTGGCACGACACCGGCTCAGAGTTCGGGGAAATCATCACCTTGGGGCTCCGCTTCTTGAAAGTCTGGCTGCTTGAGCTGCAAGAAACGTCACTGCCTTCCAAGGTAGCTGTTCTCAAAGGCCGGAACCTCATCTTGGGCAAGTTTTTGGAGAGCAACTTTCAGGGCGCAGTTCCGCTCAACGAGTCGCAAATCATCATCAGGGAGTCGACCGCTTACTATCTTTTGAATCTAATGCACAACGTCTCCATCCAGGAAATCGCATTAGATCATCTGAAAATCTCAGGCATCGTTGTAGACCATACGGAAGACAAACTATGGGTGTTTGACCAAGACTTCTCCCTCCATTCTGTGAATGTGTCTGACCTAGAATTGCTCCCTGGAAGTGCCGCGCAATATAAATCGGCGCTTTCGCCATCGAAACTAGCTCCTGGAATACTGAGGCTTAATATTCATGCCAAAAACACCATTCTCAAAGCACAAAACTATGGGGATCGCCTTATCGCATACCTCACAGGGGAAGGTGAGATTGTTTTACACCACAAGGAAATTGCAATACCCAAAAAACTAGTTTCTCCTCCAGTCTCCTTCGTGGTTGGGGGTAAACGGGCTAGTACTGGTGAAATTTTGATGTTTTCTAAACATGGAGTTGTGTCTTCATTAGACAGCTCCCGCAACATCCTGGAAGTAGTTGCACATCGACTCCCACAGGCGGAAGGCCTTGCTAATGAAATGACTGCAGTCGAAAGAAACACCACAGCGCTATTCCTAGGAGACAAGTTCGGCCTGCTCACTGTACTTAGATTTCCTGAGGGTGAGCCCAGGACCGAACGCGTTATTAAAGCGCATTCTTCCAGCATTAATGACATTATCTACTTCGAAGTAGAAGATGTTTCACTTCTTTGCAGTATATCTCGGGACAGGATGATTCAAATATACTGCGAAACTGACCAAAAATGGGATATATTGGCCACTCTTCCAATCCATACGGCCAACTTGTTGTCGGTCAAATTCATTGACTCGCATCTCTTTGTTTGTTCGGCGGACCGCAGTATATCCGTTCACGAGATTGCTAGAAGCACAGGGTCTGGTACCGCTACTCTCAAAGTTGAGATAATACACAAGAAGACAATCCCTTCTAAAACCACGCCTTTGGCTATGGACGTCTCCGCATCTGAATTCGTCATCTCTTCTAGCGATAGGAGCTTATCTGTGTACAACAAGCATACTCTTGAGTTTAAGAGAACAGTAAAGCTCTATGGTGAAAAGTCGACCGAACCTTTATGCGTGGATAGGTTTTTGTTGCTACAGAACAACCAGATTGCTGTGTTTTGCAGTGATAGATCCCTCAGGGTGTGTAATCTTATATCAGGGAAGCACTTGAATTGTGTATGGGGCCATTTGGAGCTGGTGATTGGTCTTTTCGAAGACAGCAACAACCTACTATCCTTGGGATCTGATGGCTGCCTATTTGAGTGGAGTTTTCTCAGTGTGCTTGACAGCGATAAGCAAGCTATCTGTGACACAAATGAAAACACTATACCAACACCTGATCCAGATGCCTCTCCATTGTTTGCTAAAGTGACCCGAAAGTTTTTGCCAACTATTCAAATGTCCAAAATAGCTGTTTCTCCAAGACGAGCACCTTCGCTAACGGGGGAGGATGTGGGTTTGACTGAGCCTGAATCGCCCACTCCACGCTTGACAAACGCCACTTTGAAAAGAATCGAGGCTAGGAAGAACGCGCAAACCCTTTCTGCGTCTCCTTCTAAACCGTCCCATTCACACGGTAGCCCCGTTGGAAAATCCCCATTCCGATCCAAGTCTGTATCTCCTCCAAAAAAACAACCGAGCGTATCCCAAACGCCTTTCAACAGAGGACAAACGCCGAGTCGACAGTCTCCGTTATCAAGGTCACTACACGTCGCAGCCAAGACACAATCTTCTGTATCACCCCAAAAGAGTACTGCTCCTTTGCTTCTTCCACCGACTTCATCTGCTAGCGATGCCAGGGAAAGATCCACTGCTTATCTCACAATGATAAAATCTTTCGTTAAGAAAGATGTGCTTGATGAAGAAGATAAAGAAGCGATCAAAAGTGAACTAGAAGAGCTTCTCATTCTCTTGGATGGACCAAAGGGATTTGAAGCTTTACTAGAGAAGTATAGTGAAAGCTTGGTTTCTCTTGTCAAAACAAAATTGTCAAATGACTTGTAAGGCTGTTAACTTTGCTTGCCTGTTTGAGCGAGTTGATATGGGTTTCAACACATAAAAAGTCATTCTACATCACTACCCCGTCTTCCCAGTCGTCTTTAGCCCCGCTGTCAAAGTCATCCGAGTATTCGCCCTCTTCCTCCAAATCCTCGTGTTCGCTATAATCTGGTGAGTGTGATTCAAATGGTTGTTCAGATTCGCTCGACTGCTCGGTATGCGCATCCAGATAATCTGCAGATGTATTCAGCTGAACAGCATCTTGATAATCTTCTTCGGCCTCACTTCCTTCACTTCCAGCCTCATCGTACTCCACCATAATTGCGCTTTTATCAACATTTCCCAGCTCTACACCGTACTGTTTGAAAGATGTGATTCTGAGACGACACCTAGGACATCCTTCTGCGCGTTCATTCCCGTTTTCAATAGCGTTAAGTCTTGTTGCTAGACAAATGTAGCAAAAAATGTGATTGCAGTTGGTGACACAAGGATTGGTGATGACTGTACTTGCAGCTTTGATTCCTCTTGCTTCAGTGGTTTCAATGCACATTGCACACTGTGAAATAGGTAGCGAGGTAAAATTTGTTGTGATTGGTGATTCTGAATACCCATGAAAACGGTGACCGTTTCCTTTCTTTGGTAAAAAGGAACGTAACATTCTCATCAGCTTTCTGAACTGCAACAAGGGTAGTATGAAAACCAAGAACTCGGTCATGACATTCCAAATCAATTGACGGTTCTGAAATTCGAAATTCACATTTGACCCATTGAACTTGAGCAAGTCAGCTACTATGGGAGTAACAGTTATCCCTAAAGCTCTATAGATCAAGTTTGGATAGCGCCCAAACACCAAAAATGAAACGAAATTGAGCAACTCCAAAACTTGAATCGTATCCCCCGAAGCCTTTATGATATTCGTTTTGTATGGATAAAGCGCATTTTTGACCCTTTCAATCAATGTCTGGGGACGATAGCTGAGTTTCTCAAGAGAGAATATGTATGATTGTACTTTTTTGACTATGTACTCACCAAGAATTGTGGCCAACAAAATATACCGCATGTGGTTGCCTATAACCCTGCCTGAATCTTTCTGTGACAACTTTAGATTCTGAAGCTTGAAGCCATATGATGAGCCAGTTTTGAGCGTTGTGAGTTTAAATATGACTAGTTTGAGAATAAGAGACCAAAGCTCTGGATGCAGATTGTACGACCATGGCTGACTCGAGATCAACAGGAAGGAATCAGACAACTGCTGCTTCAAAAGCGAGAAAAGTTCGTCATCTAGGATACTAGCATCAAGTTGCGATACACGATGAGATGGGTATGAAATTCTGGGAACAGGCATATTTAGTGCGCTTGTGCATGAAAAGACGTGGAGTATATTCTTCCACCTAGAGTGCTTGGGTTCTCCACACTATCAGATTTGCCTCGGCCGGGCGCGATTACCTGCAGTCCGTGCCAATCTCCAGGACGATACGGCTTGCAAGGTCTTTCGCCAAGACTGAGGTGTCAAATGCGATGATCGACGACATGGTCTTTTGAACGGAGCCCAATACTTTAAATTTCTTCACCATAGCATGATCTGATGCAAAGAAAAGGATTTGGTGTAAAATTCTAAGCAACGAGAATTTTGCTGCGGGGGCCTTGCTGTATATGTTCAACTTCCCCAAGATATTTTCGATGATCGAGTCTCTTGCCAACAATCGAACGACCTGATCATTTTTCGTCATGAGCTTTAGGTAGTTTTCTAGCACTGCTTCAAGATTGGAGACTTTGTTCATCATAAAGCCGCTCACCAAGCAGTTTTTCGCAGTAGCAGATTCAAGCCAGTTGAATCCCTCGTTCTGCGAGCTCCAGTGTAAAATAGAGTCCATTACATTATAATGCCAATATGGATCCACGAGCAAATTGAAGTAAATGGTGGGAATATCGTGTTTCAAGAGAAGCGCGCGTACTGACGAATCACAGTAAACGAGTTCACATAGAATTGGGAGAACAAATTGCCGAAATGGTAGATTGATTCTTGATAAGTCTCTGAGAAGTGGTATTGCTCCCAACTTTGCTAATTCTCTTTCGCTGCTATGATTCAAGTTACAGCAGTTGTAAAGAGATGGACACAATATGTTCATCACTTCTTTATATTGCGGATGCGTTGGAGTGTACTGCCTGAGAAGCGTGACATAGAACTCCAAGATATCCGCCGAATTCAATGGCCGCAAAAGCTCAGAGATACAGCTGATGGATCTGAAAAATTTAAGTAGTTCCATTTGACGATGGAACGAAAGCGAAGGATACACTTTGATCAAAAGCTTGAACAAGTCCGGGCTGGAAACATTGATCCTGACTCTTGCTTCGGATTGTCCAAAATATTTGATGACCTCGAGGATTTTGTCAATTGTGGCTTCAAGATGTTCAGTGGACATGAGGCTTTTCTTTTGGTTGTAACACTTTGTGAGACGGTTTAGTAAGACGACAAACCAAAACACGATACCGTACTTGGAAAGTATGCGACACATATCCGATTTAAATCTGGTGAGGTCTTTGGCTAGAATTTCATGGATGCAATGAACCGCCACGAGCGAGAAGTCTGGACTTGTCTCAAAGTCTTCTTCTAAGAACCGCGATAGAATACGCAAACCCCCAGAAGAAACAAACATGAGCAACGCCTTTTCGGACTTGCGAAGAGTTTTCACAAACTTGACAACTTGCGAGCGAATCTGTAAGCCAAAAGACAATTTTGAAAAGCGCGTGATCATAGGAATGCCACCCAAGAGCGAGAAATTTTCAATTTGAGCGATGTTCACCTGGAACAAGTTATTGAGGATGCCAAGCACATAATTCCATAGTTTGTGACGATCGGCAAGATCCAGGGCGTTTTCTAGCAATTCCATTAATGTCAAGATACCGTGATCACGAATTAGAACATCATGCGAAGTTGGATATTTTCTCACCAAGTAGTACATTCTACCTGTAATTTTTTCAAGAACATTGATCGCATCATCAGTAGCCACATGACAGCTGGAGACGCGAGATACCAACTTGGATAGAAGAAACTCCATCTTTCCCTGGATTTCAAGCTCGCTAGTGTCGAAATTATTGATATCCAATGCAAAAAAGGGATCGTTTTCCTCGACTTCATCGCTCAGATTCAAAGAGGGCTGTTTCTGAAGCACTTCTTTGAACACCAAGGTGTCGGCAAAGTCGCCTGTCGCCAGAAACAAGTTCTCATCTGCGCCTTCTTCTTTCTCAGTAAACTTTGCAAGCAATTCTGCACGCGAGTACGCCTGCCCAGGCACATCGGATGTTTCCTTCACAAGATTCAGCACCTGTGTGGCGGGCGTGAACTCATCCGATTTGAGGCCCGGAGGAGTGATGGTGAAATTGTGGAGTGGCCCATGCAGGCCGGCAACCGGCTCAGGTCCCTGGTGGGAAGTAGATAGAAAAGTTTGCCGCAGCAAAGTGTTCATGTTTGCGGGGCTTGGGGAGGACTTGAACGTGTTGTGCTGATCCGGATTCACCCAGCGGTGCTTGAGAAGCAATTTGGCGTTGATGCGTAGATTGGACTGTTTTTGGAAACACTCGAGGAGAAAGTCTTTGGCTAAGGGCGAAAGACCAGTGGGCAACACTGGATGCTCGTCAGTACCTATTGCATGTAGCGTGGCCATGGGGTTTAGTTCGTGGTATGGCGGATTCATGGTGAACAACTCGATGATGGTTGCTCCAAGAGACCAGATATCAGACGCGGTGCAAATTCCGTCTCCACCCAAGACGGTTTCAGGAGCCATCCAGTTGGGCGTGCCCACAACGGTGTTGTGCAGTGTGGACACTTTTGTGGCCACGCCAAAGTCGGCCAATTTGACCTCTCCCGATCCTGTGAGAAGGACATTTGCTGCCTTGACGTCTCGGTGAACCACACCCTGCTCGTGGAGATACTGCAAGCCCTTCAAGATCGGATTCACGTAGGAGATGATTTGGGATTCCAGGAAGCCGTGGCCCTGTTTCTTGTAGATCTGGCGCAACGAGCCGCCCGCGCAGAACTCTAGAAACACGTTGAGCGAGTCCAGCGTCTTGACGAAGCCATGGTACTTCACAATGTTGGGGTGCTTGAGTATTTTGAGGAGGTCGATCTCGCCCATGAGCGCGTTGGGATTGTAGTCCTTGTCCAATGTGATCTGCTTGATGGCCACGACCTTCTTTGTTTTCGTGTTGAGCCCGCGGTACACGTCGGCGTAGGCGCCACGGCCGATTTTCTCGTAGAACTCAAAGTCATCGAGCGCGTTCTTGGTCCGTAGGCCCGGGCGCTTTTCCACGCGCTGTGCCGGCGTGAGCGACATCTTGACCGAGACCTTGCGTTTATGATGCGCAGGCTGGACGAGAGGCTCGCGTTTCCCATGGCTGTCGGCTTTGGCCGGTGGCCCCGAGCTATTTGTAATGTTGTCTTTGGTACGCACATTTGCAAACGGAGACGCGTCGGGCGCCAGGTCCTCGCAGATGGATTCCATGGCCTTATGGGGGAAGTTCTCAATTTCGACGTTGGACATCAGCAACTGGATCTTGCGGAGAAACGGCAGCCCGGCAGACCGCAGGCTAGAGGCAGGGCGATTTGACTCGCCGTTTGAGTCGGAGTTGAACACCGAGAGTGCCAGGAGATGGCTGAATTTGGAGTACGACAACTCGACTTCCTCGGACTTCTCGAGCCCGAGCGCCTCGGGTGTGATGGCGTCATTGTTGTCTTCCTGATATTTCGATAGTAGGGCTGCCTTGCTAAGACCGGAGCCCGAGGCCAGAGACCCCGACATTTGAATGGCCGCACACTGTACAGGCTAAGTGAGGTGCCAGCGGCTCCCGACGTGGTGAGTGTTTGGAAAATCCACCGAAACCGTGGAAAAGCGACTACGCAGCGTGTGCTGTTGAGCAGATGGGGTTTGCAATTAGAGAGATGGTGCAGAGCTGGAGGTTGCGTGGAGTGCGTGTGCGCACAAAGCATAGAAACCAAAGGCTCCATCTGACAGAGATACGAAGAAAGCGTGCAGAATCTGGGAAAAAAGGAAGTCCGTGGCGCAGAGCCAGGGACTCTAGTTGGGGCATAGTTGGACGGGCAAGCATGTCATTGGCCTACTACACCACCCGCACGCTGACCAGTACATAGACTCTAATTCGTAATTAAGCACCGGTGGACGGCTCTTCCTCTTTCTCAAAGTTTGGGCCGCGAGACTTGCGTGAGAAGCTTCCCCGGGCCTTTGGTGGGTTTGAAGAGCTCTCCCCACGAAGCAGGGATCTTGGCAAAGTCCGCGTCCGTCCCAGTCAAGTCTACCACCGAGTACGTGGACTTGTCGTATCGAATTAGACCCAGTTCGATCCACAGGTGGAGTTTCCTGATGCCCTCCGCATACTGGTCGATGAAATCCAATACAATGAACCCCTTGACGTTGAGCCTCTTGACGACAATCTGCGGCCAGTTCAAGACCCGCGACTGGCCGAAATCGTTGTAGCCTGCTATCGCCCCACAGGCCACGACGCGGCCAAAAGGCCTCATCATGCCGAGCGCGGCGTCCAAGATTTTGCCACCAACCCCGTCGAAAAACACGTCGCAGAATTTGTCCTTGCCAATTGCCCGGGACAAGTCTTTCTGGAAAGACTTGCTGTGGTAGTCCACACAGTGGTCGGCGCCCAAAAGCTCCACGAAATGGCACTTTTCGCGGCCGCCGGAGATGCCAATCACTTTTTTGCACCCAATCACCTTCTTGGCGATTTGTACACACATCGAGCCCGTGGCGCCCAGGGCCGCGGAGATCACCACCACGTCCGAGCTCTTGAGCTTGGCTACTTGCAAAAGCCCAAAATACGCAGTCAACCCCGTGGTGCCCAACACATCAAGGTACATGGGCAACGGCACCGAGGTGTCGCTGATTTTACTGAAGATGGCGCTCTCAGAGATGATTGAGTAGTCCGACCATTTCAACGTGGTGTTCAAAATGTCTCCTTCTTTGTACTTTCCGTTTTTCAGAGCAACCACCTGGCCAAGCCCCACCAGCCTCATGATTTCACCCTGCGTGACAGGCTCTACGTACATGCTTTCCGGCTTCAACCCTTTTTGGATCCAGGCTCGCTGCGTTGGGTCGTTTGAGAGGTATAAAGTTTTCACCAAAATCTCTCCAGAGTTGAGATCCCGCAAGGGCTTCTTGACGAGCTTGAAAGTGGCGTTGGCACTTTCCGGGTCCAAGTTCACCTCTGCCACTGGGGGCTCGTTCAAGACGAAACATCTGGCTTCTTTCGGCACGACCATACTAATATGTAAAAACTAGGAAATGATGCTTGCAAAGAAAATGGTTTGTGGATCACGCCGAATGGCGTAGACCCGCTACATATATAAGCTTTGAGGATTTCTGACCAGTGTTTATATCCGAGGTTCCCCACACTAGAGTGCGGGAAAAAGTTCACGAAGCAACCCCAGGTTTTTCCGACAGCTCTTACGTGGATTAGGTGTCATGTGACAAAAGCCAATACCGGTATTTGACAAGGACTATCAAGAATATTTTTAGATTCTTGGACATTTTGTCGCAATTGATTTTCAAACTTCTCATGCCTCATTCTATGTATTGAACTCGAATCGGGTCTTACTCACTAATTTGTCTTGCTCACCCAACTTTCTTTGTTGAACTTCTGTCTGTCAAATTCATTTGGCTTATTTTTTTTCCTGTTTACGCTGACGCCGCAAAGGGCAAAACCCGATGGTCATTGTGGTCTGTATAAGATAAAATCAAGCTGCAAATTATTTATTGTTTATAGAAATATTACCTTTGCGAGAGACGACTGAATATGTTGATGTCTGCATACCGAAAGAATGAAATGACATCATTATGTGCACTTTATTCTATCATGGTTGGCAGCAAAAGACAATGAGAGATTTTTGGGATGAATGAACTGTGGTCGACTTTTTTATTGAATACGTGAGCGGGGTTTGGAATGACCAATTTATTCTAAAAAGGAGTTATCTTGACGGAGCGAGTTTGAAATAATGATAGACATCCGTTCAGAGATAACCTCGACGCCAGGCCTACTGAGTATATCGGAGTACATCACTGAGAATACGAATCAAAAGACACCAAAAACATCATCTCACGATCAACTATGAAACAGAATATATTGAAAACACTCACATGTCAAGTGCTCTTTGCAAACTGGAAGCACATCATCCCAAGTACAGATACGGAGAGACTTGGAATGCATTGATAAAAAACTAGTTCATAAAATTCATCTGTAGCAAAACAATCTAGGGAACCCCCAGAAATCACTTTTCATCTTTGGTGATGGCCTCTCTGTTCCAACTCAACAAGTTGACGTCACCCGCTCTTCTAGGCATGAGCATGTTCACTATCAACAAAACAAGACCTAGAATAATACACACGCCTCCACTAGCAATCCACACATACCCTAGGAAGTAATTTTTGCCTCCAAGGACAGATCTTTGCGACAAGAAAATGTACTTTTTGCCATCGTAGGGCAAGACGGGGAAATGCAATCCGATGGAGATCTCATACGTGCCCTCATCAATGGCATCGTTATCATTTTTAAGGGCCAATTTGTGGAAATCAGCAAAAGCAGAGGTGAACATCCAGTTCTGGAACTCGGCCCATGTCAGGATATCCGGGACGTTTGTGGAGTTGTAGCCATCCGGGAACTTCTTGATCCAGTTAGGTGGAGGTACAATGTCCTCGTAGTTGTATTCTGTTTTCTTGAATCTGTTCTTATTGGTTGACCATGCGATTCCATCGTTGCTCATATTGTAGCTTGTAGACGTCCCGTTGACCGCCTCAAGCGTTGACGAGTACGTATCATTGAAAAGTGAATTAGCAATCAAGCCACATGGATAGATCCTATTCCCGTCTTCATCGAGCGAGAGAGGCTCACAATTGAGTCCGACGGTGTCTTTGATTACACTGACCGATGCAGCTTTGCCGTTGAGTTGATCCTCGGAAAAAGACTTCACATACCGTCTGTGATTTTGATGGAAGTTCTTCAATCGGTAGAAGAGGTAGAGTGGGCCCTTGATTCTGTGAGGAATCTCGAACTGGATCTTGCACACGTTCATCTCATCCTCATCCGCTTGGGTCTCGTCTGTAGCCAACATCCACTGGGCATCGCCAATATTAGCATTGTCCTTCAAATGATACAGTAAGTACTCTTCTGGTATGGACGACCAATGGTCTCTGGAAGCCTCGTTTTCACACTGTGTGTATTCTATGAGTATATCTTCAATTCGGCTGGAAGCCAACCACATGGCAGCGCCAAGCGGCACTAAGAAAACTCCCAAAAGAAGGAGAATTGGAATCACCGTTCTTGCAGTGAACACCGGGTTTACTGCTTTTAACCTCTGCTGGGAGAAATTGTTATCAGGGGGGCGTTTACTCTTCTCTTTCTGTTCAGGCACATCGTCATCTAAATCTGAATCGGTATCAGTGCCGCTTCTATCCACAAGATCATTCACGCCATCTTCAAAAGGCAGCTCGTTTTCGTTGATTTCATTTGAAGTTCTGGCCCGGCCCGTTGCTTGCATGCTTTGCGATTATGGGGCTGAATTGAAATGACACAAGTGACACCCCGTTCACTGCTTTTTCGGAGCTTCTGCGCGGCACGTGCGCCACGGAATCACCGGATGCAGAAGAGCTCCGCCCCGAACTATCGCGCGGAAGACTGCAAGAATAAAGATAGGACCTTATACATTCTTATATTTCCGTTTGCGTGAAAATAACAAGCTTGTCTCCTACCTCCAGGAGAGCATTTTTGATGTACGTGTCGGTGTCGCCATCACCTCTAAGCAACCGCGCCCTTACCGTATTACCCTCGGGGTAGAGCAACAAGTTATGCTTTGGGATTGAGACTGTGAATTCAATCTTGGTTTTCGCGTCGAAAGAGAGATAGTCAAATCTGAAGTCGATCAGATGACTATCATCATGTAGAAAACATACAGGGTACAATAGATTGACCCTGTATATTTCTTGGTCAACAAGCTTGATTTTGAGCCAGAGCTCTCTTATTTTCCTGAATGTCTCAGTGGCGTTTGTAGCATTAGCAATCTCTTGCCTATCTAGAACATCACGGAACGCAGCAATCATATTTTCGTTGAAAAGGGAGGAATTTCCTGTTTCTGACACTTGACACAGAAGTTTCGGTTGATCGGCGAGAGTTGTTGCGTCCACCATGATCCGGATTCTTGGATCGATCTCAAATTCGTACAAATGTTTCTGGTGACCCACAAACTTGAGTCCGGCACAAGCTTGCAAAATTTGGGTTGATACTTGTAAATCTTTGATCTCCTTGCTGTTGTAATGCTTCATTTTGTTCAACTCCTCCTCTGCTCCAGAAAGCAGTGACCTGAGCTGCTTCATGCCGATTGATCTGTCGTCTATTTCCTTCTGAAGAGCCTGTACAGAATCCTCCTTTTCAGAAATCAAAGTCTTATGATTCAAGAGACTTTTGTTGAGTTCAACCATACGAGCTTTCATTTCGTAGACATGCTGTCTGTCCAACCCCTTTGAGTCGGCTTGGATTTCTTTGAATCTTCTTAGATCAAAAGTCAAGGCCCGAAGCTGATTATGAATCGAAGCTATTTGGTGATCCATGGAGCCAATTTGGGACTCAAGTGCTATCCTTTCTTCTTGAAGAGCCTCATAGCTGTTTTGATACACATGGAGTACATTTTGAATAATTTTCTTTCTCCACTCATACCACAGTCCTTTTGCTTTTTGTCTTGAATATTCTTTTACCACATGATAATTGGTCCTCATTGCCAGTTGTTCATGAGGTTCCGAAGAGAGGTAATGCTTGAATAAGAAAGGGTTACTCTGTTGGCATTCCTCTTTGAGTTTGTCGAAATTTCTCTTTCCTTCTTGTATTTGAGCCGTTAGCTCTTTGCAGGTCAACTCGTACATTTCGAAGATCGGGAGCTGAATGACTGCTTTATAATAGGCATCCCTGGGCTGTGAACCTGTGCCTAATGAAGAAGCATGATACATTGCCGAGAAGTCAGTCGCCAACTCGAGATCATCATAAAACTTGACTCCGATGTTCTCAAGAAAGTCTGTGAGGGAGATTTCTGGAACGTCCCAATTGTTCTGGAGAAGTTCCTTGTATTCGATAGACCCTGGGTCCAGCGCGTCATCAGAGGTTTTACTTGCTTTGAGCTTTTTTGTAGGGCTCGGGTTCATGGCCGGGCCGAGAGAATGCTTCCCTGCCATATATTCCTGGGGGGAGTCTTCATCATAATTGTTGACATCACTCAGTGCAGACAAGCTCGAGCTTCGAGAATCAAAGTTGGCTTTGTTGTGGCCAGTCTGGGAATCATTAGGAATGCTCATCACATCCTCTCCTGGAGTCTCGATGTTCGTTGGTGTTTGCACCGTTTCGGTAGCAGGAGCCATTTCAGCGCTGTTTTCTTCCAGTAAGTCAAGATCCGAGTCTTCTTCATTGATGGTGCTAAGATCCTCCGCCCCAATATTTTTGTCGTCATCATTTGCCGGTTCGGATACAGAGGTCTCGCCGACAGATTCCTGGCTTTTTACATATATGGGAGACACGCTTATCTGGGTCTCGAATTTAGAAAGCTCCGCGTCATTTGTTTGGGCCTTCGCATCTGCAGTTTCGGTCGGAGCGCTTACCGGCTGAGTTAGTTCCATGGCCGACTCGTCGTCTGAAGGCACGGATTGATCGAGATCTGGGGAAGGCCCCGTGTTGATTTCTGAAGGAGCAACCGATTCTCTGTCAATGGGCTTGGTGAGTTCCATGGTCAACTCTTCCGCATCGTTCACCGGTGAGTCCTTTGCTAACGCCTGCACCGGCGTGGTGAGTTCCATAGTGACTTCGTCGGCATTGTTGTGGTCAGAGCTGCGAGAAAACATGTTTGGGTCAATCATGTTCATTGTGGTTTCAAATACCCTGAGCGAGTTTTCGAGCCCCGCGGATTGTGTGACAAGACTGGCGACGCTAGATGTCTGGGGAAGCGTCAATTCCATCGTCAACTCCTCATACTTCAAGTGTTCGACTTGCAGAGTAAACTCCATGTCCTCCTCGCCATCAAGAAAGTCTTCCGAGGAAGTGAGCGATGGGGCATGGCTCTCGTGGTGCGATAGCATCAAGTTATTCCCAGGGGAGATTGCACTTGCGTGGCTGAACTCAAGGCTCCGGGCACTGTACGAGAAGTCAGATTGCAGACCAAACGCATGAGGTGCATCTTCGGGCAACTGAGAAGTGATGGTTTCAAGCCCAGCATTGTTTGCGGGAAAGTCTGCGTGCGACAAACCATCAAAATGAGTGCTCATGTTCTTGTCCCTGTGAAGCAAATTCCCGGGACCCACGCACAGAGGCTTGTGAGAAGGGCCTGCTTCGGAAAGGCCATCTTGTGGGTGACTCCCGGAGTCCAACACTGCATTTTCGGAAACGCCCGCCGGAGAGGGTTTTGACAGAATAGGGCCTGTAAGTTCCATGGAATTTTCAGAGTCCTCGTCGGATATATTTGCATCGTTCAAGTAGGAAGTTGGACTGTTGGACAAACCATGGAGATCCGGGACGACATCGGTATTATCCGAGTGCCCCAAGTCTTGATCAGCCGATAGATTGTTTTGCTGTAGCAAAGAAAGCACTTTATCGGCGTCGGCCTCTAGAGCCAGAAAACTGGTGTCAATATCGGAGCTCTCATCTTCATTCGCGTGGTCATCTGAGTTGTGATCCCGGCGGGTTTCGCCGTTGTGGCCTGTGTCGATTTTATGTAGCTGTACTCTCTCTGCAAACGAGACGCGTCGATCGACCGGTCTTTCCGGCTGAGGTTGGGAGGTCCTGGATCCAAACGATATAGGAACGGTGGCATTTTCGGACTCTTTGTGCTTGAGTATCGATTTGCGGGGCCAGGACGACAGCACAAAAGGGGCGGGCGGCGAGGTCATGTGACTAGCTAGGTTTTCTGAGTTTGCTGGCGGGGGCTTCCCGGCATTTTCGGGCTCGTGCTGCTCCATCGCCATTTGGTGCAATCTGGTGTTTATGATCCGCGGAGCGCATGTAGAGCTGCGAACGCGAAGATGCGAGGTTTGAGACGCGAGCCGACGGCTCGCTCCGACATGTGGAGAAAAACAGCAGGGCTGAACGGCTTGAAGTGCTGGCCTCGGCCCTGGGAAAAAAAAACTTCAGGACTCTTTCAAAGCCTACTGGATTTTTGATTTACTCTTTTTCTTTTTTTTTTTTGCATGTTACACATGGAATGGCTTCTTTTAGATGGGCTGCCGGACCCACGTATATATGGACCCATCTCAATTTCACGAGACGCCGCGAAAAGCATTGAGAAGAGGCGGAGCGGTCGAACTCCGGCGTGCGAACCAATTTTGTTTTGGTTTTTTTCTTGGTTTGTTTTCTTTGGTCTGTTTTCTTTAGTTTTTTTTTTTTTTTTTTGGATCATTTATTTTTATGGCTGAACCCTCCGCATCGGCGAGAGTCGAGCCAACACTGGCGCCTCGAGACTGTGGTCTGATGGGTGGTCCTCGAGCAGCCCTAAAGCGCGCCATGACACTAGCCCATGGTACATGGACCCAAGCAATAATGAGGTTACGCCCCACGGGCCGAAAGTGGCTTTTGGGCTGGGTCTGTTTTCCTCTTTTGGCAGCCCAAATGGACAGGCAGCCCCGGGCTGGACTTGCCGCATTGGGCCAGCTCCGGGCGTCCGCCCCGCCGCATCCTCGGTCCACGGGAAGGCCACTACAAGCAGGCGCACTGTACCCCATGATCGCGATAACGGTGGCCACCGAGGGCTCAGCACCGCACAAACAAATAAAGACACACGCGGCTCTCTTTTTTTCTTCCTGACGCTCATATTCCACATCTGCCGAATTGCAACCCACCGGCCGGAATTCCCCATCTCCAGCAGCACCTCTCACCTTTTGTCCAGCATGGTGGCCGATTGCATCATCTACCACCCCACTTTGACGAAGCTCCTCAAGTTCATAGACAGCACTCCCAAGCGCGAGAAGTCGTTTCGGTTGGTGGCGTATCTCTCGCGCTTTTTGGGCTACTACTTGCAAAGACGCGGGTACTCGGCCGAGCTCGTGCGCAAGTTCGCGGACTTGAAGCAGCATGCCACGCTCATCCGAAAAGGCATGCGGTTCTTGAAGCCCTTGAACCACTTGCAGGCGGCCAGCAAGGCGTACGACAACAAGCTCATGGACCTGGTGTTGCTGCTGACCACGGTCGCGCGCAACTTGGGCTACGCGGGCTACTTGGCATTGGACCAGGTCACGTTTTTCAAGATGTTGGGGCTTGTGGATAAGCGCAAGTACACGTGGGTGCCTGTGTGGGCGGCGCGGTGCTGGCTCGCGGGGTTGGTGGCGGGCGTGGTGCACTCGCTCAGAACATACCAGATCAACCGGGCCAAGATGGCGGCCGTGGAGGAGGCGGGCGACACGTGCGCGCTCCAGGGCAAGGTGTACGCGGCCAAGCGCAAGTTGGTGTGGGACGCGTTGGACATGTTTGTGTGTCTCAACACGTTGAACTACTTGCACTTCAGCGAGGGCGACGTGGGGCTTGCGGGGGCGGTGACGTCGCTCATGGGTTTGAAGGACTTGTGGGCGGCGACCTAGCGGCGCACGCTGCGTTGCCGTGGCGGGCGGAATACGGTGATGTAGAGGATGGCACACTGTGATGTAACAGGCAAAACACGCTGATGTAGCAGGCAAAACATGCTGATATATTAGGCAAAACACCCTATTATAGCTGGCAAAACATGACGATATAGTAGCCAAACCATGAAGAGTAGTAGGCAAAACATGCTGATATAGTAGGCAAAACATGCTGTTGTAGCAAACACGCTGATATACCGGGCGAGCATGATAAGTTCAGCTATAAAACGACTTTCCTGAAAATTCGCTCTAAAAAATTTAATTAACTTTAACTCTAGTAGCTGTTTTTTTACCATGAATAATTTCGGTATTATCAAAAGAAGCACTCAGAAAAGAATCAGGAGACCTTGGATTACTATCAGTAGTATAGAACTATGTCAAGCACGATATGATTTAGATCAGAACTAGCAATACCATATTATTGGATGTCTTTAATGATATGAGCCGGGCCTCGCCTGCACTTCCATACGATTAAAATGTATATAAATATAAGGTATATACAATTACAATATGCCGGGGAGGGGTACTATATCTACCTTGAATAATAGGGTTTTTCTAACCGATAACTCACAACCAAAAAAACTACCTCGATGGAGAGGCTGTTGAAGTGAATGCCGCCTCTGGGTCTGTAAGTATCAACGTTCTTCACTGTTTTGACAAACCAGCCATGATTCTATAGATTCTCGAGTGATATTTCCAATGGGAAGTCTTTCCTTTGAGTTCATGGGTGCTCAAGCCAATCTCTCAAAGTTCAAGTACCCCACGAAATAAAGACGCAGATCCCATCTGATGGCATTGAAGTTGGCAGTTATCCCTAGCATCAGTATCTGTCTTTTCCTGTTTCTTCTGTTGGACTCATTAAGGAAAGCAACAGAACAACACAACATTTTATTTTTCAACGAGATGCACAGCTCTATTAGTACCATATGTTTTGTAAGTTCGAGCCTTGAGGGCGTAGATCTTTCTTCTGTGGATGTTAGTATTTCGTTGCGGAGTGATATTATATGTGAACTTTCAACAGCTCCTAGATCCATAACTAGTTTCAAAATTCGGCCTGCCCCCTTCCTTTAGTCATGGCCTGGATGGCCCTCTTGGCCAGTATCTTTTCTTATCAGTGAAACAAACTCAAGCTTGGATTGTCGAGACTTGTACAATAGAAATGGTGGAATGCAGTTGGAGGAGTCTTTTTTGAGAAAGTTGAACGCAGTTCCCAGCTAGCCTTGAAAAGAATTCAGAGCACCGTAACTTTATCCCAAAGAGCGGAAAGATCTTCTTGATTCTCAAATTCTCAATATCTCCGATTTGAGCTCTACAGTTGAGTTCAATTCGAGTATTGCATCTACGAGGCAGATAAACAAACTAAAGAACAGGGGGGAAATACCACTTACTGTCGAATACACAAAATGCGTTTGCGAGCAAAGACTTCAAAATGTTTGAAAGTGCTTAAATCTCGTGTGAATGCCTCATGCATCTCCACTTGCCAAGGATGAATGCGCCTATGAATTGCCCTGTTCTCTCAAGTTTGTCGAATCTGATGGAAACAAATCTAATAAATCAGACTCCGGGAACAAGAGAATTCTATCCAAGCGATACTTCGAAAGATGCCTGTCATCAGACAAAATGGAGGAAATTCCGACAAGGTTGTATCTTAGTAGTCATTGTAGTGACTCCATACGGTGCAACTCTTCACTATCATGTAAAAGTGGAGCAATGCTGGGAGCCAAAGAGATGCGAAATGAATCTAAGTTTAATGAATTTTTATTGAAATTTCCCAGTAGCTCTTCGGAGTTGAGTGTGGCAAGAACAGTTTTCAAAGCTCCGTTGGTCAACATCATATTATAAGGGGTCGCTAGAGGGATGTAAATCCCCACCGCTAACGAAAAACTATGGAGAAAAAAAAAACCTATATTACATCGCAACATCGGTTCAGGTGAGAGCGAGCACCAATCCACGAAAGCTCCCAAGGAGGATGTGACTTCCAAAAAGACTTCTGCCCATAACCAATCTTCTAGATATTGGTATCAAGGTTCTAATTTGACTTGAGCTACTGAATTCCTGGGGTAGCCGGGCTTTAGCACCGGGGATACTGAATAGTTATTACGGATTGATTGATTTAATCATCTATATTTTAGGTAATGACGGGGTATGCCAGATCAGGCTTTATTTCTGTCGTTTACATTATATATCTACTTTTTACCCTTTAGGGTGAGTCAATAGGGTAAATTTAATTCTCAAAAGTTTATCAAATTTGCACTAAATGATTTAGTTTTTGTTTTCATAATTATTTAATAGCAGGTATAGCGAATGTTTTCTTTATACACAGTGATTGATATTAGAAACCATCAGCGTCCAACAACCAGAATATATTCTACTCAAGCATAACAAGTCTTGTCATATTGAAAGGATCCATAATCTTTTACAAGGTTCTTAGAAGTTCCAGTCCAACTGCTTTTCCTTTACATTTTCATGTTTCAGATTGGCTAGATATGGGTTTTTATCTGTTTCTAAATATAATTGTTAATGACCTCTAGATTTATCAAACCCTTCCCATGGCTTCGTTATAAGTTTGTCTGTTGGGCTTAGTGTATTTTTTCCATCAACAGCAGTTGAATCCTATGGCAATAACTATGGGTAACGGCTATATCAGAATTATTATCCAGCTTTATAGCCAATCGAGCATCATGCTTCCCAATTGCTCGAGGTGAATTATATTTGTAGTGTATTATATCAAATAACATTAGTACGCTTAGGGTGCGACTATTATCAACAGTCTTGGGTAATAAGGAGCTACCATATCATGTATATGTACCGATGCAATGGGATCTAAAAGTGTATCATTTTAAATATAGAATCCCAGAAGCAAGATATCGGTGAATAACGCCATAACCTGATATGAGTCATACAACAGGACATGAATATTTCTGTTGGAAAATCATTTGTGGCATCACGTTTGAAAAAATTGACGGATAGCTCTTTCGCGGCACGGCTCTTTATCTGATCCTACTACTTTTCAGTATTCTAAGTATTCTAGGCGATGTTGACATGAATAAGTGGATTGGCCACGGTATCGGTTGATGTTTTGAAAAATAGTTTTCACCAGTTCGAGGCGGGCGAACAGTCACGGGATGTCACGTCTTTCTAATATTCTCGTGCAAGGGAATTTCTGCGCATTGGAGCGTGTGCTGTATTGTTCTGAGCTTCGTGCTTCCAGCCCGCGCCGCTCCCAGGATATAGCCCATAGTCTCTATGCATATGGACTGGGAGAAGGAATAAAGCAATTGCCAACGATGAATATTTGGATGCATGGACTCCACACACCCCATGGGTGCTGGTTGAGTATACGATGGGCCTGGAATCTTTTCTCCCAATTCTGGCATATTTTCTTCGGAAGACCCAGTGTGCGTGCACGCGGATGTAGCAGGCGGCCTCTGCCCCAAAGTGCCCGAATCGAAGCCACCCGCAGAGGGCTGGGTCGCGCACCGGGCCTGCGCCGTCCAGAGGCTGACTTTATAGTTCGAGTTCATGGAAATTTAAATGATGCACAATTAATAAAACATTACATAAAAGAATTTTTAATCCCAAATTGTGGTGCTATGCTAAATGACGAAAAAATTGCGATAACCAATATAAAAGCTAAGAAATGACATTTCTCAGGTGCTGAAATTGTTAAAATCAGACGTCATGTTTACTTTGCTAAAAGGAATAATGATAAAATGAGAATTAAGCACAGATTGATGGTAAACGCACCTATAAATAGACTAATAAATAAATTAGTCGAAAAAGAATTTATAAGAAGATTTAAAGTTGGTCAATGCTCTCCTTTAGCCTTTACAAAACTTTTTAATCTGGATCATTTTGATATTATTAAATTCTTTAATCAAAAGATTAATGGATTGTTAAATTATTATTATTTGCATCTAATTTTAGCAGACTAGGAAGAAATATTTGATATCTACAAAGTTCTTGTGCTTATGCTTTGGCCTCTAAATATAAAGCATCATCACCTAAAATGTATAAAAGATTTGGTAAAAAATTAACCTGTCCTGAAGCTGGTATTGGTCTCAATTTACCCAATACTCTTAAAGTCAACATGAGTTTAATCATGATCATACTCAAAATCATTCTATTGATCCTTTTACATTATAAGGTTTTACCTGGTCTAATAAACTTACTCAGTCTACATTTAGTAAAGCATGTACTTGTAATTCAACATATAATACAAATTCCTCTTTGTTCATATCATCATCGACTACTACAAGCTGGTAAATTAAATGCCAGTGATTTACGTATAATTCATGATGATACCAAGAATTAATTTATTCCACCAATACATGGTGGAGATAATTACCTTGACATAACGATAATATATGTCAAAAGATCTTTAATCTAATCTAATCTTATTAGATATTGATTAGATCATAAACAATATATACCCCCTCCTTATGGGAGGCATATTTTCGAATAATACTTACTCTGGTTTAACCAGGTTCAGTATTATAGGACCAATGATAAATGTGTTTCATATTAGATTGGTGATTATATATATTAGTTTAATGAAGGTAGTAAATACCATATTCTTAGGGAAAGCCATATGATGGGAAACTATCACGTATGGTTTGGGTGGCAGCAACAAGATCGTAGAATAAATAATACTGATTGTATAAGTTGACCACACTCATTATTAGGTTTATGTATAAATAGCTAGTGGTATATTTTTAGCTATGCATGTGCGCCGTATAGGTTCTTGTGTTACTCAGTTTAAGGTCTGATATTATTTTGTTCATATAATT
>NW_017387734.1:910520-936345 GCF_001664035.1 Metschnikowia bicuspidata var. bicuspidata NRRL YB-4993 | reverse complement strand
TCACCCAACTTAGGTATCCTGGGAAATCAGATGCTGAACATAGCATGTTGGGAAAAGGTGCTGTATATGTTGAACCTATTAAATGTTACAACATCAGATGAAATCTCTAATCTATGGTTTTTAGAGCGACACAGCACCATTAGCAGCCGGCTGCACCCTGGCCAAAGAAGCCTCCAGCAACTCGGAATCACATGCTGCCACAAGGCGCCGTCTTTCCCAGCCCTATTTATTTCCCACGCCCGCCCCATTTATTTCCCAAGCCATCCCTATTTATTTCCCAAACCGTCCCCATTTATTTCCCAAACCATCCCTATTTATTTCCCAAACCATCCCATTTATTTCCCAAACCGTCCCCATTTATTTCCCAAACCATCCCATTTATTTCCCAAACCATCCCCCATTTTTCCAGGCCATCCCCATTTTTCCAGGCCACCCCTTTTTTCCAGGCCACCCCTTTTCCTCTCACACCACCCCTCTTTCCCCCGGCCCCATGGCCTCTCTCCCGCCGCCCCCTCGCCCTGCCGGCCCAGGGCCGCGCGCCCCATCGCGCCGAAAAAAAGAGCCATGGCGCGCCGCATCGCAGCGCCCTTTCTCTCCTCCATCAGGCCCGCCTCTTTGGAAACCACCCCTCCATCAGCACCACCCCACCACACCCCGTCCCCGCCGGCATGAGTGACCCCGCGCCCGCAGCGTGCCGCCGCCTCCACATCGGCAACATCTCGCCCGCCCTCAAGGAAAAGGCCGCCGTGCTCAGCTCGCGCTTGGCCAGGTTCGGCCGCATCGTGCGGCCCCTCGAGCTCCACTCCAAACCCGCCGGCGACCACTACTTCGGCTACGTGGACATGCAGCTCGGCGACCGCGACTTTGCCCGGCTCCAGGCCGCGCTCCACGGCATGCTCTACATGGGCCGCAAGATCAGCATCGCGCCGGCCAGGCCCGCCTATGACCAGGCCTGGAAGAAGGACCACGGCCGGCCGGCCGGCCTGGCGCAGCCGCTCCTCAAAACCAGCGCCGCCATTGCCGCCGCCCGCGCGGCGCGGATCCGCGAGGCGGCCACGCCGGCGCCCCGCAACCGCGTGTCCGGCGCGCCGCTCGTCACGACCAGCGTCATCGGCGCCAACCACTCCAGCATGGGGTACCAGAAGTCCGCCCACACGTTCCAGGACGCCAGCGGCAACACCAAGCACAAGCCCCCGGCGCACGCGTTGGCCGGCCCGCGCTCGTACGGATGCACGTTGCAGCCCCGCGCCGGCTTCCGCCAGCAGTACTCGCACACCTCGGGCCACGGCGACGTGGTGCCGGGCCGCGTCCGGAAAACCGCGCGGCCGCCCGCACACTTCGTGCGCCGCCAGCAGACCATGCGCGTGTTGGTCAACGGCGAGCTCAAGCAGATCCGCTGCTACAAGACCAAGTTGTGGGGCGTGGAGCTCCGGCCCGTGCGCGCGTTGACCCACGGCTTCGTGGACGGCGCGTGGCGCTCGGGCGACGGCCACGTGGTGGAGCGCAGCGCGGGCCGCGCGCCGGAACCGGGCTGCGGCATTTCGGGCGCCCAGGCCCTGGGCTACGGCGGCCTGGCCGCGGCTGCCCCGGCGCCCGAGGAGGCCCTGGAGCCCGCGGCTGACGAGCGCTCCAAGAACAACGCCGTGTTGGCCCGGCTCTTCTCCTCGCTCGACTCCCGCAGGCAGGCGCCCCTCGAGCCAGACGAGGCCTCGGACGACGAGGCCGTGTGCTACGACAGCAAGGGCCAGCGGACGGTGCGGCGCTTCGACTTCGAGGCCGAGGGCGTGTTGGCCTTGAGCGGCTCCGACGACGACGCCGCCGCGCCGGAGCCGGCCGCGCTTGCGCAGTACAAGGCCTCCCACGAGCGCCCGCCCGAGGACGTCTACTACTCGGAGAGCGACGAGGGCAACGTCCTCGACATGGACGACTTGCAGCGGCTGTGCACGACGGAGGCCATCAAGACGCAGTACGACGAGGAGCACGCGGGCGGCGAGGGCGCGTCTTCCTCGGGTCTGGCCCCCGGTCTGGCCCCCAGTCTGTCCTCCAATCTGTCCGCCGATCTGCCATCCGATCCGTCATCTGATCCGTCATCTGATTTGTCATCTGATCTGTCATCTGATCTGTCATCTGATCTGTCATCCGATCTGGCCTCCAATCTGTCATCCGATCCGGCCTCAGATCCGGCCCCCGGCTCCGCCGAGGACGCCGGCGACTCCCAGGACCCGGACCCCGTCGAGAGCGACGAGGACTTGATGCCCAAGTTCACCGCGCCAGAGGCCCCCAGCACCACAGAGACCCTCCGGTCCTTGTTCAACCAGAGCCAGCAGGACGCGGCCGGCTTCAGCCTCGCGGCCCCCGAAGACGACATCGACAACGAAAAGCAGGCCGTCGAGGAGGCCGAGCGCCAGCGGCTCCTCGAGCAAATCAGGTCCAAGCAGGACGAAGAGAAGGCGAGGCTGGACAGCAGGCACACGAACAAGCGCAAGTTCGGTCTTTTCTGGAGCCATGCCGAGTCGCCGTTCTTGCAGACGCAGACCCAGCTCGGCAAGATCGGCCTGTTGGGCCAGAGGCTCAGGCTCCCGGGCGAGCCGGACGACGATGCCTCCATGCGCGAGCTCGCAGAGGGCGAGGAGGACGACTACGAAAAGTGGTTCTGGTCCGTGCGGGGCGAGGTCGGCCGCGAGTGCAAGAAGAAGAGACGAGAGGCCACCAAGAACATGAGGAAGAGAAACGTCCGCGCTTATGTCTAGCCTCTCCCGGCACCGGAAGAGGCTGCGTGAAGCCGGCTTCCGGTGGCACGCATGGCTCTGTCCACGAAAAGTATGCACGCATGGCTCGGTCCACGAAAAGCAAGCAGGCCATAGGCCCTTGCTGCAAGACGACGAGAAAACTGCAAACCCAGTCTTGAGATCTAGCGACGTGGCGTTGGTCTGCAGCAGATCGTTGATCATTCCGTCTCGGTGACGCACGGCGAGAAGCGGGGGCCATGCTTTGAAGAGCCGGAGACCTGTCCATGTATCACTTATACGTGCATGTTTGCGACTGCACTGCACCAAACTCGACTAATGTATGATTTCCTCCCAGAAATATCGTAAATATCAAACCCCATATGTATACGGAACCACGCCCAAAGTAACATGGGGCTTCACGCCCGATGCCCTTACGTAAATGGAATGTGCCATCAACCAAAACTAACGCTTCTGCCGCAGGAGCTCCTAAGTGACTCGCTCGCATTAAAGTGTCTCAAGCTCATTTCAAATCCTTCTGGGAGGCAAGCTGTGGATGCGGGCTCTAGCTCCAGAATCATCTCTTGCCCCATCGGGACCCAACTCTTGGTGGTCTAACCCTCAAGATTGCACTGGGCAAGCCATTGTCACGAGCACGTCTCCTCGGTCTATGCGAAAACCATTCTTTGATGGCTGCAGAGGAAAGAAGCCGTTGCCTACAATCACTAAAATTGGATCTCGCGACACCACTCATCTACTATACAATTGCCCTAGAGTGCACCGGAAGATAGCTTGAGCTTTAGTGCTTCCAGAAATAGAAAGCCCTACCCAAACGGAGTATTTCACAAGGCTCCGAATCACCATGCGGGCGATACTAATAAATGAATCAACCACGTGTTATACCATAGGCCCCATCTCTATCAACAGTTTTGACCTACAGACATACACATACATCGCCAAAATAAGCAGAAATATTCTTTCAAGATCTCTGATCCAATAACTCATCTGGCGGGCAACACCGACGTCGAAGCGAACTTGATATCACGCCCCAAGAAGCTATTGCACCCAGACGAACCGGCATCGTGGGTCTCATGCAAGTCAAGACTCCCTTTTCCGTCGAAAACGTAAACATGCCTGGGAGAATTCCTATGGCTGGTGATATACCGATACTCCTACACACCTCAGGCTGGCCGAGGCCTTGTTGTATATCCACCCCGAACATCCATCAGGCCCGGTGCTGATAAGCCTGCACCCGCGCACATGTCTGGCACCGCGACTCATCTGCTCACAATAGATTCCACAGATGACATCGGTGTTGTATCCTGTGGCAATCTTCTGATCATCCGTCTGGCAATTTTTCTGCTCATCCGGCTATCAATTCGTCCGCTCCCGTCTCGCATTTCTCTCGTCAAGTCTGATCGTCCTCCTGAATACTCGACATTATGGCCCAGGCTGAAAGCAGTGCCCGTAAAGAAGTCACAGCGTCGGTGCAGCCGGACCAGCAACAGAAAACACCTCCAGAGCTCCCGGCCTTCACAGTGAAAAACGTGGCTCTTGACATCGTCAACGGCGCCGTGGTGCTCGTATATGAGCCGGCCGTGAACCGAGCCGTGGTCCCCGTGCTAGTCTTTTTGTCCTCGATGATCTGTAAATTCATCATCAGTCACGTGCCGTATACGGAAGTCGACTTTTCCACTTACATGCAGCAGGTGGAGCTAGTCAATGCAGGGGCACTCGACTACTCGCAGATCGTGGGTGACACCGGCCCCGTGGTGTACCCGGCTGGGTTCATCCAGGTGTACCAGACGTTGTATTGGCTCACAGATGGCGGTGCCAACTTGCGCATTGCACAGCTTGCCTTTGGCTATCTTTTCTCAGTGACGGTGATCTTCACATGTGCCGTGTACACGATGGCCGGGGATTTCCCCCCGTGGCCCCTCTATTTGCTTCTTTGCAGCAAACGGCTATACTCCATATACGTGTTGCGCATGTTCAACGACTGCTTCACGACAATCGGCGTGCTTGCTGTGATCCTCATTCTCCAGCAGGCATCGTACTGGGCGCCGCGGCTTTCGGGCACAGTGACGTTTTGGCTTTGTGCCGTGGCCGCAGACGTGTTCAGCATGGCCCTCAGCGTCAAGATGAACGTTCTTCTCTATCTCCCCGCATTTGTGATTGTGGTGTACTTTCTTGTCGGCGAGCGCTTGTTCCACTGCTTGGCCGTCGTGGCCGTCATTCCCTTGGTGCAAGTGCTCATTGGATGGAGGTTTCTTTTGCCGTTGTTCTGGGACGACGAGGCCCGGTACTTGCGCAGAATGTATCTCACGCGAGCGTTCGATTTCTCCAGAAAGTTCTTGCACACCTGGACCGTCAACTGGCGCTTTGTTCCTGAGGATATGTTTGTGTCCGACGAGTTTGCTCGCTACTTGTTGGTGGGCCACGTGGCGGTGTTGCTTTTGTTTGTGGCCACGCGGTTCGTGTCGCCACGGGTCACGCAGAAATCGCTTTGGCACTTGGCCAAAGATGGGCTCTTCCGTCCATTCAAGAACACACGGGCGTCCGGCAATCTTTTTATCCAGCAGAGTTCTGGCCCGAGGTTGATCTTGTTGACGTTTGCCGTGACAAACCTCGTGGGCATTTTGTTCTCGCGGTCCTTGCATTATCAGTTTCTCTCGTGGTACCAGTGGCTGTTTCCTTTCATGCTCCATGCTGCAGGATGCAATGTTTTCACCGGGGCACTCATTTTTGCTGCCCACGAGTGGTGCTGGAATGTGTTCCCGTCCACCGTGGACAGCTCGAAGCTTCTTGTCGCCATTCTCGCCGTGGTTTTGGTTGCAACATGGTACAATGCTGACTACTACTTGGGGGGCAAGCCGAAGGCCCTGGAGACTAAAAAGTAAGTATATTGTTTTTTGCCATAGTTGGGCCGAAAAGTATATGCATAGAATTGCAAACGTTTGTTTGGTGACGCCAGAGCGGCCTGCAATGGGAGACCTGCGGCCGTCTTGCTCCACTGGAATGGAAACACGAATCCAAACCCACCGTGTACACCTCTTCCCGCATCTGCCCGCAGTCCAGTGTCCGCTTGATGAATAATTTTAATTGTGGAAAATTGTATGTCTTTCCAACCGAGAAAAACCGTATCAATCACCCTCGATAGGGTTTCCCCAGCTGAAAGTCGAAAGTCTATCGTTCAAGCCCTCATCCCCGCCATCTAGAAACAGATTAAAGTCGAAGTCGATATCGTCAATGCCGGAGTTCACCCCAGCGTTGAAGAAGTTCACGTCGTTATTGCCCGCCGGTCCAGCCGCTCCTCCAATGATCTCGACGCTCCCAAGAGTTGGTTGGAATAAGGCTGAGTTGGAAGGGGGCACTTTGCTCGTAGAAAAATGGTCATATGTCTTGCCATCTGCCATATCGAGATTGACGGTGTCCAGCTTCGGCTCCTCAGCATGCTTGACTTTCGGAGTGGATTTCTCCTTCTTTGCGCCCGGAGCGTGCTTCGCTGCTTTCTTTGGAGAATCACCGTTGTCTAGTTTCTTCTTTTTCTTGGCTCCCTCGGACTCGGTAGTCGGTGTGGGCCGCTCTCTTTTGACCTGCCCACCGGCAGCTCCTCTCCCGTTCACAACACCCTTAACGTCTGTGCCAGCAGACTGTGGTGTGGTTGCGCTGGTTGGTGCGTTCTGTTTCCTCTTAGATGCCGGCTCCTTCTTTGTTTTCGTGCCACCGGCGCCCGGCGAGACTTGACTCTGCATGCGCGGTGACGGCCTGGCTTGCGCCTTGATTTGTTGATGAGGCATCATCTGCACCGGCTGTTGGACTTGCTGCATGGGACCGGGGCTCTCGGAGGTGCCGTTGGATCGCGCGATATCAAGACGCTTTTTGTTCTGCCGTTCAAGCATCATAAGCTGCATTTGATAATCCTGCAAGGCATTGGAGTTCTGTCCAGACGGTCCGTTGTTGGCCATTGGAGCATTCCCCATTGGCATGTTGTGTCCGGGTCCTGGTGCGTTACCTGTAACGAAGGAGGAAGACATTGCAGCACCGTTGACCATATTGCCCTGGAAAGGCACCTGCGCCGCGGCAAGGTTTTGGGACGGCATGGGGCGAGTACGCATCTGGTTCATCCGCTGGCCGTTGATGTTGACCGGGCTGTTGCCGTCTGTGGGAAGAGGGTTTGCAGCGGCGGCAGCGGCGGCGGCGACGGCCGCAGCAGCGGCAGCAGTAGAGTTCTGGCCCGGGTGCTGCTGGGAGACAACGGCCTGTTGCCTGAGATTGTTCATTTGCGTCTGCGCCTGCTGCTGTATGCGGTTTTGCGCCTGGGTCAAGCCTTGCTGATGTATGAACATCTGCTGCAGTTTCATGTTCATTGGCATGTTATTCATCGGCTGGTCCATGCCCTGCGGGACTGGGTGCTGCGGATGGGGTGGCGTGTGGAGCGGGGCTTGTTGAGGCGTTTGGTGCGGCGTTTGCTGCTGCTGCTGATGTTGTAATTGGATGTGCTGCTGCTGCATGTGGGAGAAGTTGGTGTGTGGGGGTAGCGGCGGGCCCTGGGCCGGGGGCTGGTTCAACTGTGGCTGGCCCTGGAGCTGCAGAGGCTGGTTCTGGAGGTTCTGGAACTGCTTCTGCTGCTGCTGTTGTTGTTGTTGAAACTGCTGCTGCTTCATCATCATCTGCATCATGTATCGCTGCTGGCGCGGGTCCATGTTGGGCGGCGGCTGCTGGGCCTGGAGCTGGCGCTGGAGCTGTTGCTGTTGCTGGAGCTGTTGCTGTTGCTGGTGGTGCACAGTCATCTGGGGCGCGGGGCCCAGGGGCCCGGGAACGCCGTGCGGCACCATGTTGGCCATGGGCGGCTGGGCGGCCGTGGGCGCAAGCATGGTCTGCGGGGGCTGCGTGGGCGCAGAGGCCGAGTGGAACGGCTCGTTTCCCTGCCGCTGTGCCACCATCTGCATGTGGAGGTACTGCGCGGCGGCGGCCGAGGACGGGCCGCGGTCGTTCTTGGCCTGGTACACGTCCCAGAAGACCTGCCACCACTCCAACAAGAAGCCCTGGGGCGCCTCCATGCGGAGGGCCAAGCCGGGGAGATTGTGGTCCTCGGCGAACTGGGCCACGGAGAGCGCCGGGGTGTGGGGCGTGGCGGAGGCCAGGCTTGCGGGGCCGGGGTCCTTGTCGAACAAGGTGGCTGCGGCGTCCGCACGGCCCATGAGGGCAGGCGACGTTTGCGGGGCCTGCTGCGCTTGGCCCAGCGGCACCAGCGGGAGGTCGGCCTCCAAGGCAAACAGCCGCGCGGTGTCGGGCAACGTGCTCTTGACCAAGAACTCGTACACGTAGGCGTTCAAGAGCTGGCGGGGGCTGGAAACGTTGGAGTCGGAGACGCAGCGGGCGCTGTTCATGGCGACGTGCGGCGGCTGTGTTGCGGGCGCCGGGGAGCCGTGCTGGGGCATGCCCATGGCGGCCTGGGGCTCGGGGCCGGCTGGCCCTGGCGGCCGCTTGCTGTGCATGTGCGGGGTATTGTGGATGCTCATTTGTGGTGAGGGGCTCCAGTGGTGCTGGTGTGCGGAGGAGGTCGGGGCACGATTAGCGGGGGCGTTGCTGTGTGTTTGGCTGTGTGTTTGGCTGTGTGTTTGGCTGTGTGTTTGGCTGTGTGTTTGACCGTCTAGCTGTCTGTTTGACTGTCTTTTTGACTGTCTGTTAGTCTGTCTGCTTGTCTGTCTGTTTGTCTGCTTTCTGACGGCCTATTTGTCTGTGTTTTGACGGCCGGTTTGTCTGTTTTTTGACGGCCGGTTTTACTGGTTTTTGACGGCCTGTTCAACTTTTTTTTGACGGCCTGCTCGACTCTTTCTTGCCGGCCTGTTCAACTATTTCTTGCCGGCCTGTTTCACTGTCTGTTTCACTGTCTGTGTGGTGTTTTATGCCCGCTGTGTCCTTTTGTTGCTTGTTTTCCCTTTGTTGGCTCGGGCGGACGGGTTCTCGCCTTTATCTATGGGCACGACGCACGGAAGGAGGGCGGGTCGAAAGGCGGCACAAAGAGCGCTGGGCGGTGGGCACAGAGAAAGGGAAATGGCGGCCTCCGGGCTAAAACGGCAGCGGTCCAGGGCGCAGGCGGGTGGCTGGGGCACTTTGAGAATGGAACCCTTTGAGTATGGCCGTATGGGAAAAGATGGCGCAAAAAAGCCGAGGAGGACCAGGCGCTGTTTTTGGAGGTTTGGCGCGAGGCCCCGTGCCCAGGCCGCACTGGCTGATGCCGGACGATAGTGAGATCGCCTGCGTGAGGAGAAGTGCGCTTAGCGAGCGAGTGGCGCGGTGCAGAGATATTACGAAGAATTGCAGGGCCCGGCGCCGCGGCGTGGAGATTTGGTTTGATGGGCGGTTTGTATTTGATTTCAAATTTTTTTTTTTTGATGAGTTGCTGGCGTTGATGGCTGATGGCTGTTGTATTTGTTGGTGGGTGTATTTTTTGGGGTTTATACTTGGTGGTGTTGATGGGCTGGGGGTGGTTTATGCTTTGTTGCTTCTGTTGATTTGTTCGCTCTGTTGACTTCCACTTCATCTCGCTGACCTCGTTAATGATGTCGCTCTGTTGACTGCCAAGGTATTTAGTGTGCCCAGTGAATTTTGTTACTCTGTTTTTTTTTACTGTTTTTTTTACTGTTTTTTTACTGTTTTTTACTGTTTTTTCCATTAATTTTTTAACTCTGATTCTTTGACCCTTTTTATTCACCCTATTTCTTCCACTAGTTTCATTCACCCTCTTTTTTTATTACTCTGATTCTTCCACCAGTTTTTTGCTCTGATTCTTGGACCAGTTTTATTCACCCTGGTTTTTTTAATTCTTTTTTGCTCTGAATCCTCCACTAGTTTTTTACTCTGATTCTTTGACCAGTTTCATTCACCTTGTTTTTCTTAGTTTTTTTTTACTCTGTTTCTTTCACCAGTTTTTTGCTCTGATTCTCGGACCAGTTTTATTCACCCTGATTTTTAATTCTTTTTTACTTTAAATCTTTCACCAGTTTTTCGCTGATTCTCGGACCGGTTGTATTCACCCGGGTTTTTTTAATTCTTTGTTACACTGATTCTTTCACCAGTTTCATTCACTCTGTTTTTTATTAGTCTGTTTTACACTGTTTGTTCACTCTGTTTCTCCTACTGCTTTTCTTTACTCTCTTTCTTCGACTTTCTATTCACCCTCTCTGTCTTTTTCCTCTCTCTGTCTTGTTCCTCTCTCTGTGTTCCCCTTTCTGTTTTGTTCATCCTCGGTTTCTGTTCCGTGGCTGGGGCCTGCCTCTGCCAGTGTTGGCGCTCGTTTGCGTGCCGAATTCCCTGGGGCCTTCTTCCGCGGGTTCGGTGCGTGCTCGGTCCATGCGCGTTTTTCCTGGGCTGGCCACTATCGCCGTGGTGGTCACGTGAGCGGGCGGGCCTGGGGCCTTCGCGCAGGACCGGTTTTTCCAGGTGTGCCTCTTGTCAGGGTCTGTTTTCATGTGTTTTGAGTTCCGATTAATTTCTCTGCTGTGCTTTCTTTTATTTTCTGTTTCTTTTGGGCTCAGGCTATTTGGGTTCTGGTTATTTGGGTTCTGGTTAATTTGGGGTCTGTTTGTTTCTTCGTTCTGTTTATACCGTCTGTTCATTTCACTGTCCTCTCTGTTAATTCTCTCTATTGTTCTCGTCTCTCTGTTAACTTCTCCATTCAGCCTATTTTCATTCTGCTTATTGTTTCATTCTGCTTAGTTCTTCATGCTGTCAATTCCGTCTCTGCTCAGCTCTACTCGCTTCGTCTCTGCCCGGTTCTTCTTTCTGGCTCTTTCGCCCGCCGTGCGGCTGACGGAAGCTTCGGTAATTATTGGTGGAGGCAGAGGGACAATGAGTCGCGTATCCGAGTTACGGCCCGGGCCGGTGATGCGCTGTTGTTCTTTGCAGGGCCGTTGGCGAGGACCATCTATCTTCAGCTTTTTCTCTTGCTTTTTTCTGTCCATCTTCATTTTTGACCTCCCTTTCTCCCTCCCTCTACACCTCCCTCTTTTCCTCTCTCTCCCCTCCCCACCAGCCACCGCCGCACGTGACCTCGGCTCGGCCTTCGCGTTCGCCAGGAAGCGAGCACCGCGCAATTACAACTAATATCCATTTAGTCACATACAACCTTGTACATACAATACCAGACCCCGACCATAACTAACTGAAACCAGAGACGAACAAACGATTATCCGCAGCACTACTGCACCCTGTCCCTGGTTTTTCCAGACCGAACAAAAAACTTAAATATCCTCTAGTAGAACATCCCCCGCCGGCCGCGAACAGCGCGCCGCGGGGCCCTCCACCCACCACCTCCGACATGACCCTCCGGGTCTTTCTTTTTTCCTTTTTCCTCCTTTGCATCCTCTTTTCTTCCTTTGTCTTATTCTTTCCTCCTTTGTCTTCACCTTTCCTTCTTCGTCTTCAACCTTCCTCCTCAGACTTCAGTTTCTCTTCGTTCTTTCTCCTTCTTCACTCCATTGCTTTTCTTTCCTTCTGTTTGTTTCTGCGCTCCCCGCTCCTCGGTTCGCTCTCCTCCTGGCCCGCCCTCCGCCTGGCCCGCCCTCTGGGCTCTCAGAACGGCCCCGCAAAAACACCAGCACGGAAACACACCCGGCCCGGTTCCAGCGCGCTGGCTAGCCCCACACGGCCGCGTCGCCCGTCATGCTTTTGCCGCTGTTGCCCCAGATGTTCGACGACGTCGAGCTGTAGGCGGAGCCCAAGATCTGGCGGGGGGAACTGAACATGGGCAGGAAAAGCAGCCCGTGCGAGCCCTGGCCCGAGAACTCGCTGCCGAACGGGTCGAACGTGGCCAACGCGTCCTGTTTCTTCGCGTCCATCAACGCGGGCGAATCGCCGAGGTTCCCGACCGCGCCGCCCACGAATACCTTCTCGTCGTTGAACACCTGCGGGATGTGGGGCGTCAAGCCCCCGGCGCCCAACGGCACGTGGAACCCGGCGGCTGCCGGGCTGCCGCCAAGAGCAAGGCCCGAGGGCCCCGAGGCCCCGCGGTACGTGTTGCCATAAACATCCATGGCGGGCGGCGGGTTTTGGTGTGTCTGGGGCCGCTGGTTGTTGGGCGCGTAAAAGCCGTACTTGCTGTTCGCAAAGAACGCGCCGGCACCGGCGCCGTGCCCGGGCTTGCCCGCGGTCTGCTGGCCCGGAACATGCGGGTTCAGGAGGGACCCCATATTGGCCGGGCCCATGAGGCTGTGGCTGGCGGCGGAAAGCCCCATTTGGGGCAGGTTTCGGGCCGCTGTGTTTGTGTTGTTGCCGCGCCGCCCGTAGTATGACAGCGGCTGGCTCTGGACCTCGATAAGGGCCCGCTCGACGGTTTCCACTTGGCAGGCAAATGGCTCTGAAACGAGTGCTCGAGGTGGACAGGTCATTTTGGCATCGACTGGTCGTTGTGCTGCTCGAGAATAGTAGGGGGACAGAAAAACGACAGGCGCTGAGAGTGTGGGCCTGGTGTTTGGAAAGTCCGGCGGGATGTGCTGGCGGCGTGTTTATGCTCCGTCTGACTCGTGCGTTCCGGGATGAAAATTTGACCGGGGCACGTTTGTTCGCAGACGAATGTGATTGATTCCCTGCCCTCGCGGGATGCACGGGTGCGCGGGCCTACGTGTTTCCTGCTGCTTGCGGCGCACGGGCACCCTGGTGGTGGCACTGCACGCTGCTCAGGCGATGTGCGGCTTGCATCCAATGGAGACGAAACCCATGGCTGACCAGGGCAGGGGCCGCCAGCACACAGCAAAGGGCTGGCGACACCCGCACGCCACCTGCTCTGCACGTGGCTACGTGCGTTCTTGGGCCTGTTGTATTCGTGTTATGTTTTGCGTGCCGTGGGGTTTGTTTCAGTCCGCCACGTGACTCTTCCTGTGCTCCACGTGACTCTCCATGTGCTCCACGTGCTCCTTCTCTCTCCTTCTGTCTCTCGCCTGTCTCTCATTCCGCATCGGCTCTAACTTTTCATGTACCTCACCTGCCTCGTTCCTCGTGTTTCTCCGTAGTGTCCATCGAAGGCTGTACGTGGCCTCACGCTCATCTGGTGGGCGGCATTCTAACCTGCGGTGGACCAACCTTCCCCACGGACAACAGCTGCACTGGCCACGTGCGCCTGCAGCAGAGTCCCGGGAAACGTGCCGGGCCACATGGAAACGCTCGTCTCTGTGCGTCTATCGCGTCTTCTTCTTCTGCTTAATCTCCTCGTCCTTCAGCGGGTGCAACTTCACGTCTGTGGGGTAGTCGGGCCGGTTGCCCTGGTGGCCCTGGGACCAGTCGTAGCCCCTGGCGTACGCAAAAATGCTGCCGTTCCGGTTGAACGCCGTGGCCGTGATGGGCGCGCCCACGTTGGGGAAGTTCTTCAAGCGCTGCTTGGCGTCCTTGTCCCAGAAACAGAAGGTGCCGTCCGAGCCCGCGGTGGAAAAGGTGCCGTGGATCGGATGGAACGAGATGGCGTTGACCGTGTACAAGTGGGTCTCGCTGGCGCCTACCGCCGTGGTGCGCGGGGGGTTGGCGCCGTTGGCGCCCTTGCGGTGACAGCGGAAAGAGAAGCCGGCCTTCTGTTGCTCCGCATCGTCGATGTATTGGATGGCGCACCGCGCCTCGATGGACGCTATCGCGTAGCCGTTACCCTGGGGGTAACACGCGATGGACCGCGTCTGGTACTTGAGCGGCGACATGATCGACTTGAACACCTGCTGCGGGTTGGTCAAGTCGATGATGGCCACGTGCCGCTCGGCGCATCCCACCACCAAGAGCTTCTGCGACGAGTCCATGCAATACACCTTTTCGGGGAGGTTGATCACCGACACCGGCTGCGGCGCCCGCATATCCCAGTACTTCAACGTCTTGTCCCACGACCCGCTGACCACCACCTCCGTGTTGGTGGGGCCGCAGAGCACGCTGCGCACACAGCGCACCGGCGCGTCGTGGGCGCCGATCTGCTGCAGCTGCTGCGACGCCAAGTCAAATAGCTTGACCTGCTTATCGGCTCCGCCGCTGGCGATGCGGGCGCCGTCCGCGGTCCACCGCGCACTGAACACGGGGCCGTCGTGCTCGAAAAGCGCCCGGCCCTGCGAGTTCCCGGAGTTGGGGTCGATGTCGTAGATGCGGACCTTCTTGTCCCAGCTGGCCACGGCAAGCATGTCCAGCACGGGCGAGAACGCCAAGTCCGTGACGGTGTCCTCGGGCCCGTTGTTCAACGTGATATCGTTGACCAACTCCTGGCCCGTGGCAGCGCTGTTCTGTGTGGACGTCGAGTTGAGAAACGACATGGTGAAGAGTACTGTGTTTGGCGTTGCACTTCGTCTTGGCTTGGGTTTTTTCTCGGTGCGCGGTTGGTGCTTGCAGATGTACTGTTTTTTTTTTTGTTTTTTTTGGCAGGTCTCCGCCAGGACGTGTGGTTCGGAAGGCCACGAGCCACTGCTGTCTTAATTTTGGGTCTTGTGGGAGCTTTTGCAGAGAAGTGTATGATACCGTTTTTTTTTTGTGAGCCGAATATGATTTTCAGGCGTTGTAGGTCAGGTTTGGGTCTGGGTGCTGTACAGTAGACGCGCAGGACATGGGTCCATTAGTTGTGGGTCCTTTAGTTGTGGGTTCATTAATTCATAAAATCGAGACACTAATAGAGCCTTGAAGCTATTTTGTACATTTTCTTGCGAGAATATTGGACAATTTTATTACTCAAACCTCTCTTGTAGCACAATTCGTATACCTTCATTTATTTTTTCCTGCTGTTATCAGTAAAATTATCGCCTTTCTCAAAAATCTCAGAAAGAGCCTCAAGCGCGTGGAGAACATTCATCTTCATATAGTTGTTTTCTCTCAATCTTTGGCGTCCGGGGTACCTTTAGTTGTGGATCCATTAGTTGTGGGTTCATTAGTTATAGGTCCATTAGTTGTGGGTCCATTAGTCGTGAGTCCATTAGCTGTGGGTCATTCAGTGTAGCATCATCGAAGAGCAGCACCTTGTGGTTTTCAAAGCATTTCGTTATGGAAGGGGATGCATCAACTCGAGCATGGAACGAGGCATCCGGCTATCCGCTATGGACGGGGCTGCACCCTCCCATCAGATGGGCCCTTCGCCATGAGAACCTTTTATTTTAGTAGATGGCAGTTGTAATGTACACCAAAGCAAAACTGTATCGCAGATTAGAGCAGATTTTCAATTGTTCCTTTGGGATCTGTCCATTTTATGTTGAAGCCCACTAGTATTTGGTTTGGGTGTGATCCCGAGCCAACAGTCCGCAAAGTTTTTACCCAGTCTTTTCCATATGAGCTTTTTTGCAAAAAGGTAGATTAAGATGAGGAGAGACAAACTTGACTTTGGAACTCAAATGGCAAACTTCCGACCTGCCCTATTGCATTGCCGCTGTCACTGATACGTCCTATTATTAACCCGGACACGGAAGGAGCTCAAAAATCTCATACACCCAAAATTTTATTGCACACTAGCTTTTGGAGTTTCAGGATGAATCCTTCAAATAACCAGCGAAGCATGGTGTGTTGATGAACCGGCGGGTATAGACTCGCAGGTGAACAAGTCTTGAGGTTGCGAAAGTACAATTGTGCATCTAAGGATCTTTGTAAAGCGTGCCGTTTGATATCTGCGGTATTTGCCTCTGAAAGTTGATTTCGGACAAATCCTCGGGCTTTCCTGATACCTTTCTAGAGAATGACAGCCAGCCTTTACTTTATAATGTATTTTCATTCAAAATTGGGTGGGTGTAATTTTGTAATTTCTGATATTCCTGTCTGCATGTGTCAAACACTCAATTCTTCACCGACTCGATATAACCCACCAAAATGACCCCTAGAAAGGATGAATAGGAATAGGATGTAAAGCAGTATTACCCAGGTATCAAGCCGAAGTTTTAATGTCATGATGTGAATTATAACGCTTGAAGATTTGGGTAAAAGAGGAACTCACTATGCCGAATACTCATTTGAAAAGAATCGCATTGAAGCTGCAATTCTATATTAATGCTTGAGAAAGAACTAATTTGTGTGGTATCCTGGATTTTTCTAGTCGGCTTCAATTTGTGCCAGCTTTACTAGTCTTCCGGTTCCTCAGTATTTAGTCCACCATAACAGAATCTGCTCCACTAGATTGTCCTAAGACAAAAAAAAAAAAACAGACATGCCATGGTCATTTTGTGAGAGAGGCCCTAATATATCAAAATATTCGACACATTCTATATACGAGTCATGCAACTAGAGATATAGCTTTCAGCCGGCTTCCCGTCTTTTCATACTTCGGGCAAGTATTCCTTCACATAAAAGCAACGATAATTGTCATTTCCTCAAAATTTATAAGCAGAAAAATACGATGAGCTGGTGTCGGGGTATTGCTAGTAAACAGGTATCATGTGCGCATTTCAAAAAAAGGCTATATTCTTCACTTTTTCTCAATGCTTCAACCTAATAAATCGCAATCCGCAGGCCGGCCTGCTTTGTTGGTGACGCGCCCTCATGTTGCACCAAAATTAGGCTGCAAAGCTTGAGCCGCACTGCGAGATACGTCAAAACTCGTTGAGAATATTAACTAGCAGTTCAAGTGTAATCATTCAAAATAGCATCAGTGAGTTTCAATATCCCTGTGAGGCATCTCGGAATCTCTGAGCTTACTGTCCTGTTTTCGCAGATGCCCGACCATATTTTTAAGCATGGGGAAGCTTTTTTGTGGTCGGGGGCGGCAGACAAGAAGTTGAGATGAATTTGATGCCAGAACGCCTTGACCAAATTCCTATAAACAGTCGTCCTCCCTAGTTTTCGTACGAAAACACTCATACTTTTACAACAACTTATTTTTGGCAAAAAGAAAGTCAAGAGCTATCTGATTCTTTCGTTCTTTTCCACGTGGAAAATCTGAATACTGCAAGTCATTGGATTCCACGCTTCTTTCATGAGTCTGCCTAAAGAAATCGTGTCCTACCCACAGAAAGTACTTCCAATGTTGTTTAATTACTCAAAGAACATAGAGGTGATGAATGCCCAGCTCGCCCCAGACGGCCCGCCACTTGGATTCACTGTCTTCAGAAAGCCCAGCGCCACATACCTGGCCAAATTAGAACGTGCCACAGAACCTTTATCCAAGTTTGCTAGGGCCTCAGCCGTTTTTCGAAGCCACTGTCAAAAGAATATTAGCCGTTCGAAATCTCCTCTAGATGCCACTGAGACAGGATTGTCGAGAAAGAAGGAAAAACCGGAGCGCTCAGAAAGAAACAAGCCTGGGTGCAAGCAGTCTACTTGTACCCAAGGTATTTCTCTTTCAAGGGTCAAAAACAGAAACAGGGAAGCAAAGGATTCCAACAAAATCAATTTGCAGACTGAAAAGGCACTGAGAAAGGCACCCCATACCGATGCAGTTGCGTTCATTTGCCAATCAAAAAATTTGAAAAGCATATTACTTGCACGCTCACTCTTGAAAAAGTTGTCATTGGGATCTATCGATCGAAAAACTCTGATTCTTGTTGCCTACTATGTCTTGGTTACTGCAAAAGCACAGATTGCGAGAGCAACGAGGTTGCAAGCTAATGGCACTCAGGAACCATCTTTTTCAAGGCAGAGAGCTCAAAATGGATCGAAGCTAGCTAGGGCATTTTCCAAGGGCTGTTATTTGAACACTAAAGTCTCCTTGAAGCAAAAGCTCAGAAGAATCGCAAGCTTTCTTCCTACCACGAGAAGACTTGGCAAGAGTCACAATGTTTCTGAATATAAATCAGAAAGGGACGAAGTTCCTACCATTTACCTACTCAGAAGCATCAGTGACATTATTGAAGACATTGGAGACTTTGATCAGATTCGGGGAGCAGAAATCGATCCCTTTGGGCTCCGGGATTACATGTGCCGTTCTGAAACTATGTTTGACGAGCGCATACTGGTGGATATCCTCCCTGATTTAACAAACGTTTCAATTAATGCCGGGAAGAGCTCTTCGTCCCTCTCCAAAAAATCAGATGGTGATGTCGAAGCTTTCAACTTTGTGTCTGCAGAATGCTTAGACTCAACCGAACTTACTAAAGAAAAAAAGATCAACGAATCTCCTTCCTCAAGTTATGGTGGGCTTGAAGAGGAAAAAGTAGAACCTGCTGGCGCCACAGGGTACAGAACAAGAAAGTTCATACTGGAAGAGTGGGAGACGCTCGAAACAAACGTGAGCTGGCTTGAAATTGCAATTCCAGGTGCAGCTTCAGGATCTAGACATCAAAAAGTCTTCCCAAGAATTCAAAATTCACGTGGTTTAAGTGAAGAGAATTTATTTGTCAATCCTACTAATACTTTCCCAACTAAGCCGGAGACAAATCTTGACGAGGTGGACTGTGCAAGCATTACCTCATCCACACACTTGGTCGAATCTAAACAAGTGGTGGGGACTTCTTTGGAAAAGCTTGACTGTGTTGTTGATCCAGGAGCTTGTCCTGCAAAACATAACAATGAATCAGAAAGTCTGACAGTATGCTTGGAGCTCGAATTGAGTATGACCGAGTACGAGGAAAAGGAGGTTTCAGTCACTGGACTTTCTCATTGTTCCGGTGATCCAGAAATATCTATCTCTCCCCTTCAAGTTCCAAAATTGCCTAAGCTTCCCCCATTCTTGCATAGTTGCACCAAAGGAAATTGGACACGAGCAACATTGCCGCATTACATGCCACCAATTCAAGAGGTATTGGAATCCGCCCTGAGTTCAATCAACGAGAAAACAGCCGCAAGCTACAACGATTTGAAAACTTCAAAGTACGCATCTTCCTTGTGGAATGATGGTGACGATGTGTTGGAAGTGAATGACACTGACCTGATACCTATGAGCGGGGTAAAGTTCACGGCTGAAGACTCAAAGGCGTTTGCAGGTGAGAGCAATGTCACGGCTGACGAAGAAGGCACTTTTGTTAAAGCGCTCCTTGCAGAAGGCCTGCTTAATGATTACATCAGAGAGTTGGCAGCGCAAACCCGGCAAAGGCGCACTCACGCCATATCTCTTTGGACAAGAACCAGGTTGTTGCTTCTTGAGTTCGAGGAGGAAGAAACGCTGTCAACACAAAAGACAAGATCAGTCAAATTCGTGGACGCAGAAGACGACTGCTTATCGAATTCAGATTTGAGTGTGAGTTCTGAAGGTTCCATCACGGGGACCTCACGCCTTTCGGAATCGAACGCTACCAAGGGTGAGGGAGTGACAAAAACGACTAACGGAGAGTACTTGGGGAAGGAAAATCGTATTCTTACACTCATCATTGAAAACTATCTGCGCATTTTTCTGCACTTGATCACGAACATTATTTACCCGTGCAATGAAAAGATCCGAGTATTGCTCCAAAGTATCATGGCCATCAAGAGAACAGCGAGTGAATTGGACTGCTTGGGATCTGCCATATGTGACGAGCTTTTGTTTATCAGCTCGAATATGGATGGCAACGAAACAATCGACTGCCAATACTGGGAGACTAGAATTGAGCAGAGTCGCTGTGCGTTAAAAACCTTGGACACACGGTTTGATCAGCTTCACGATGACTTGATCTTGGTTCAGAAAAAGTTTGGGCATGTTGTTGCAAGCATTGCTGATGAAGTCAGTAAAATCAGCCAGATGAGGGAGCGGGTTTGGGAGAAGTACCTCCTGTTCTACACAGCTAATCGTGCGGGCATAGTGTCGGAGGACATCCACGAATATACCCATGCGAATGAGTACAAGAAGGCCACCACATGGCACTCTTATGTGAACACCGATGAGTTGAAGGCTCTACTCATAGAAAACATCAAGGCACTATGTGCAAACTATTTGTCCATGGGCGAAACGATGTGTCTGATTCACCAGGGTCTTGGCTATGTCAAGACGGCGTTGGCCTTGCACGAGCTAGACCAGCAGCAGAAAGAATCAGACCAGCGGGTCACAGCCATTGAAGTGTCACAAGACACATGTGGTCCATGTGACCAGGTGTAGAGGACTGTGGTGCGCTATGTCTGTGAAGGGAGATTTCACTGGGTAATATACTTTTAATAATTGCTAATAAACAGACTTCGACAGTGCGCGGTGACGGAAGTATGCGGCCGCGGATTCACCAATAAATGTAAGCAACGACGACGCAAGAGCCAGGGCATTGTTCCAGGAGACTCAGTCTTTTCGACTGGATGACCATTTTTGGTTTGGCTCTGCTGACTCAATTTTCAGCCTGCTTCCGGATGTCCCTGCTTTCATGTGGTTTCTGATCGTTCGACACGAGATACGCATTGGGGCCTGTTTATAGATCTTCTACATATAGCTGCATTCTTCTGTTTCTTTACTGAGAGGAATCGGCCAAACGGATACCAGCATTTTGGCTTTCTGCTTTGATCTGCGTGGTCGCCCTCAGCATGCGGCTCGCCCAGCCCGCTCCCCCGCATTGGGCGTGGTGCTCACTGACCGCCTGTACATTGAGGCCCGGCTCCAAATTCCAGTACGCCAGAAACCACCAATACCCCAAGGCCCTCCAGGAAAACCCCCCCGAGAAATGCCCACGATCCAATATCTGGGTCACGTGGACTTGGCCAGCACTGGCCGCGAGGACTGGCCGGCGGACGACACGTACGAGGACAACACGTACGTCGATTGGATGAAGGAATCCAGCCCGAAGGCGGGAGCGCATTCGGCGCCGAAGAAATGGACCGTTTTGGTCGTGATGTCGCTTGCGGTGGGGTACACGGCCGTGTTTGTGGACTTGGCCGCCGTGTGGCTCCACGACTTCAAGAAAGGCTTGTGTCTTTCGCGACTCGACGGGTGGTCGCTTCTAAACCCGTACCTGACCTGCCCGGCCGACGCGTGGTCCGACTGGCTGAAGGTGATCAGCAGGCACGACACGCGTGTGGCGCGCGTGTTGCTCGATTTCCCCATCTACGTGGTGTTGGTGTGTCTCCTAGTGTCGATGGCAAGCGTGATCACGGTCACGCGGGCGCCGCTTGTCAAGCAGAGCGGGATCTCCGAGATCAAGCTCATCATAGCCGGCTTCAACTACTACATGGACGAGTACTTGGGCGCGCAGATGCTCATGTACAAGATCGCCGGGCTCGTGTTGGTGGTCAGCTCCGGGTTCTGGCTCGGCAAGGAGGGCCCGTTGGTGCACATTGCCTGCTGCATTTTGACCATCTGCTTCGAGCGCATGTACGGGAAAAGCCGGCTCGAGGGTCTCCGGCGCGAGTTGCTCAGCGCCGCGGTGGCCACGGGCATAGCCGTGGCGTTCAACTCGCCCATCGGCGGGGTGTTGTTTGTCGTGGAGCTTCTCCCCTCGTACTTCACGCCCACCAAGCTCATGTGGAACTCGTTTGTGTCGGCCACCATTGCGTTGGTGGCGCTCTACGGGTTCAAGGTGTTCACGGACGGCAAGAACTTCGAGGACCACTCGTTGTTCGAGGTGCTGTTCGGCAACTTCAGCTGGCTCTTCATGGAGACGATCCCGTTCATGATGCTCGGCGCCGTAGGCGGGCTCTACGGCCACGTGTACACGCAGGCGTACTTGCGGTTCTCCTCCAACAAGTGGAAACAGGGGCTCTGGGCCCGCTTGGCCGCGGTCTTCGGCACCTCGCTCCGCAACGCACAGTACTTGGAGATCTTGTGTGTGGGCTTGGCCACGGCGCTCTTGACGTTCCCGTTGCTGATGACCAAGTTGCCGCTCAGCGCCTTGTTGAAGCTCCTCTTCACCGACTGCCCGGCCGAGAGCCTGCTGGCTGCAGAGTCCAACTCGGTCAACTTCATGTGCGGGTCGTCTGCGGCGACCACGGCCGCCAAACTCGCCTACGTCTTTGTGCAGGGCTTTGTTCTCTCGGCGTATAGCTACGGGCTCTCGCTCCCCGGCGGCATTTTGATGCCGTCGTTCGTTTTGGGCGGCACGCTTGGCCGCTTGGTGGGGATCCTCTCGCAGGCCATCCAGAACCACGTGGGCGCGGCGGCGTTTGCCACGTGCACGGCCAAATCGTGCATCGTGTCGCCGTCGTCGTACGCGGTCGTGGGCTCGGCGGCGTTTGTGCTGGGCATCACCAAACTCACGCTTTCCGTGGTGGTGATTATCTTCGAGTTGACGGGCGCCGTCACCTACGTGCTCCCCATCATGGTGGCGGTCATGACGTCCCGGCTCGTCAACGACCACTTGTGCGAGGAAAACATCTACGACGCCTGGTTGAGCCACGAGTTCAACGTGAAGAGCGCCTGTGGGCCGCCACACGTGAACCTGGGCAAGGGCGACGGGCTCTGCAACTTCGGCCACATCTCGGCGCGCTTCCGGGCCCGCTTGCCCGACGTGGCCATCGACTCGGTCATGGTTCCGCTTGCAAGAACACGGCGTTTCTTGCTCTTCCCCCGCCAGCCGTATTCGCTCGCCAGCTTGTACGAATACTTGGCCCACGACAACCACGAGGGGTACCCGTTGATCGCAAGCGACGCGCACCCGGTCAACTTGGGCTACTTGTCCAAGAAGAGCATATACCGGCTGATTGTCGAGCACATCGGGAACGTCCAGGAGGCGTCGGTCCTGCTTTGTTTCCAGGCGAAAGTGCCGGCGTTTTTGGCGGCCGAGCAGCGGGCCTTCGAAGCCAGGGTTCGAGGCAATACCGGCACGGTATACGAGGTTGCGGTGAGCGTCGAGCGCCCAACAACAATTGTCCAGAACACAGCGTCCTTGAAACAGGTGATTGAGCTATTCGAGAGGCTCCACTTGAACACGCTCACCATCAACGACTCCGCTGGCTGCGCCTGTGGGTTCATTGACCGCTTCATGCTATCACGCTTGATCCACCTGGGCTTCTCGGAGCTCCAGGAGCATCTCCCCGAAGAGGGCTCTGCTGGTCACGATCTCGAAGATGCGGGTGAAAACGACGAGAGCGATGCTCATCAGCTACTACGCGTAGTATAAGACTACACTGGGCACTCTTTAAGACTTCACTGGGGAATCTATTAGACTACACTGGGCACTCTATTAGACAGACCCGGCAACACCGCACCCTTGCCTTCGGAAACCACAAACTCAGGCCAATAGACATGGCCATTCGCAGCTTCAGAGAAACTCCGCACTTGTCATGGCTGTCCGTGATTGACATAGTCTCCGATTGGCACTGCTTCCCCAAGTTTGCACATACGATGCGCGCAAGAGCTTTTGGGACATCAAGCGAGCGCACGGCCAGGCACAATACTTCACCATGAATAACAGGCCGCCCTTGGGAACGCTTATCATTGAAAATGTCGACAGGCTTGGGCCCAATGCGGTAGTTGGCATCGACACCCAGTTCTTCACCGTCCAGAACTTCCTCAAGGGCATCAAGCTCATACCTGCAGGACACCATCTTCTCCACTATTCAGATTCGGTCGAGGATGGTGTTTCGATGAGGTACGCGTGGTGGTTTTCTGTCCATGACGGAGAGGCTTTGACCGTCACTTGGACCGAAGAAAAGGCCCTTTTTACCCCGCACGACCCACTGGGACTGGATCTCGGCGACGTCTATCAGTATATGGTCAGCTATCCCGAAGACCCCGGGAAGTGGGCAAGACTTTGTCAGTATATCGACTCGGAGGCCCTTGAGGAATACTTGCCGAGCCTGTCCCAGGCCATCTCTACGGCGACGCCGCTGGCAGAGGAAAACATGGTTCTTTTGGACGTATTGAAAAGCAAGAAGCTGGACATTTCAGTCAGTGACCAGTCGAACGAGGAACTCAAGTACACCATCATACAGCCTCAGAAGATGAGACTCCATGCCTTTGGCGAGCAGCTCACGCGAGACGCATTGGACCGGTCATGGTACCTTGCTGAGCTTTTTGGTCACGACATCGATCTCTTGCTTGCTGAAATCCAGGTATCGTTCATTCATTTCGTGGTGCTATGCAACTTGTGCTCGTATACTCAGTGGATGAGCCTTCTAGCGTTGGCTCTGACTAGTAAAAAGTACCTCCGGTGCCACGCGGAATTCTCTCTGCGACTACTTGACCTCTTGCAGGCGCAACTAGAAACTTTGCCTGAGAACTACGTCTTGGAATCTCTGGGCACACACGTTGTTGAAAGGGGTGAACTACAAGCAGTTTTCAGAAACCTCAATGACATTTATGAAGGCAGCACGTCGTGGCATCAACTCGTCTCGATTGCCCAAAGAAGGTTTGGATTGAGCACGACCGAGACAAGCATGCTTGACGAAAACCTGTTTGAGGTCTACGATCTTCTGGGCCACGATGAAGAGGACGAAGACGCACCGGCACTTGTGTTCTGATGCGCAAGGTATTTACAAGAATCACACAGCGAGCCAAGTATAGTTTACTTTGATTTTCTGTGTTTGTTTGCAGGCGAAAGAACGCCCAATTTCCGAAGCCTCGCGCGCTCCTTGGCCTCCCATAGTTTTTGCGTTGCCTTCAATTTAACCTCTTGGTCGACAATCTCTCCGTGAAGGACATCCTTGCCCAGGTTTAGAAGACGGGTGTAGTCTTGTCTGTAAACTTCCTTCTGATCCATGCTCATCTGTCGCCAGTCTGTGCCCACCTTTACACGTCGCTCCTTGGGACTGAGGTTCTCATGCGTCTTGTAAGTTACCGCCATGTAATAGTTCCAAGCATTTGTGAAGGACACAGCGTTCTTGTTAATTTCTTTATGCTGCTTGATTTCCTTTGTTCCGTCAAGCCGGCGTTTCCTGCGCTTTTCATCATCTGCCGAGATCTCTTCCGTTTCATCATACCTCAGCTGTTGCAAGTACAATTTCATGTCTTCTTCTCTGCTTTTATCTGCCATCGTTCTCCTCTTGAGTTTCGGAACTTGATTCGCATTAGCCGTTCTTACCCACTCATCTGCGTATTGCTGCACCGTGTCCCAGTCATGTTGGTCCAGCGGCTCGCCCAATTTTTCTTCAAGCACTTGGTTCAATTGAAGCTGGGTCCAACCCCTCACCACATGTGTTTTCTTTACAAGCACCCATCCAAACTTCGTGAATACTCCGTTATAAAGGTCTGGGCGCGTTTTCAGTTCGATGACGGACGAGCTGGCAAGTCTACGAAAGGAGAGTAGCGCACGTCCAATTGGATTGAGAGTGGGCCGAAAAAACATAATTGTTGCGAGACGAAAGGAAGAGTTCGGGGAGTATCTCTGGATTCAATATTCGGTACATTTCAAGTAGAGATGAAGGCTTGAAGATGCGCGGAGGAATGGCTATCACGTGACATCCAATCTTCAAGCTTTTGGGCATCTGGCAAGTACATTGGTTAAGAAGTTAGCGTTGATTATCGAACGTGTTGCCCTATGGATTCAAAGGCACGTTTTTCAAACACTCGATATCTCATGGCTTCTGGGGAATCCTGTGCTTGATAGACAGGGCGTCAAAGAAAGAATTATTAGGTAGATCACTCTATCAATTTCGCCCGATACGTGAGAAGTGAGGGGTCATGTGCACTTACGTACGAATAAATATAGACAATAGTTTTCAAATAGTTAGTGAGTTGTTGGAAGAAGAATAATTCTGGTCTTGCAAAACATAACACTTCAGTTATTCTTAAAGGTCGGATAGGGGCCGCGAGCAGATGCCGAGAACATGAATCTTCATACATCGCAATGCGAAAGGAGCTCCACCGGCACACGTGTGAAAAATAGCAAGAAAGTACGGTTAGAAATTGTCGCATCTGGCGACTAGAAGATGGAGCTCACTTTTTGTTGACTCAAACTATCCCCTGCTGCATATGGTCTCGAGGTCGTGGACTCGAAATGCTAGGCATATGGGTGATACACACAGTGAGTTTGATCTGCTAAAGCTTGAAAATTATATTTCCTAAATAATATAATTGTTTTTATATGTTAGATTATGTACTAGATATCTTATAATACCTTTTAGTATTTCATTAATTGCTTTATTACATATTACTAATTTTAAGATTTTATAAATAACATAAAATGTTATATTTTTATAACACATGATTTATGAATATAGATTGTTTGTTATTACTTTTCAGTATGAAAATAACATCACATATTATCCTGAATATATTTTAAGCATGTATAATTTTGCCATATTCCGCTTAAAACAACCAGATTATCATTTAACTTCTCCTCTAACGTAACAAGTTTCTTATCGTATTCATAGATACTTCCATAAAGATTGTCTAC